>NC_069504.1:222387523-222530023 GCF_027579735.1 Bombina bombina | reverse complement strand
GTGTTAGAGCATTTAATAATAGCACTATTGTTTGCATATTAATATTTGTTTAACCCCTCAAAGGGGTTAAATGCATAGTTCAACCACAAAAGTTAATGCCCAATATTGCAACAATATCACTACAACTCCAATGTAGTGAGAATTGAAAAGATCTAAAAAAACAAGGTGGTAGTGATGAAAAGTGCTAATAAATTATAATAAAAAAACAACAATGCTATATTGCAATTTATAAATATATATATACTATAAAACAAAAATATGACACCGGTGCAACTAACATATAATTTATTAAAGATAGTAATGTCACAATAAAAATCAGTCGTTAATAAAAGCAATATGAAAAAGCGTTTGTGAATATTGCAATCATAAGAACATATATCTCTATTAAAAACATTAGTTCATATGCCGTCATGAGAGCGTTCATAAAAACTCAAACCCTCCGTGTAATTAGTGTCCGGGTTATGTGAATCCAAAATCCAATGAGGATTCCGTAAGTAAGTACATGATACAATATATAAGTCTAGACTATGGGCAAGATGCAACCAATTGTGTGAGAGTAGGGCTTGTCAATCACCGCAGTCAAATGAATCCAGGGGGATTTTCATCCACCAACTCTAGTTTGGCGGAGAGGATTTATGAAGTGGCGGTTTAAACCGCTGCTTCATAAATAACAGTTAATGGATCAAATAAGCGAGCCTGCAACCAATCAATGCCTTGTAATAAATCTTGCCCTATGTATTCTCCAAGTTTTTTTAGCCGGTTGTTGGTCATGTGATACTTATTGACCAATTAATATGCGGTAAATTCAAATGTAGTGAATATGATAACAGGATCAATAGCAAGTCCTAATATAAAGTGCCAATAATATCACAAACAGTATATAACATTGTTACTCACAGTCTGTAAAGGTGGGTATTACGAACAGTTACCTCCAATCAGCTGCACCACATATGTGTTAGAAAAGATACTGTTCACCATAATACACCCAATTAAGAAACTCTTGGAGAATAGTATGGTATATGTTTTTGCCATGTATCACTATAAAGTGCTTCTGTATATTCAAGGTTGTCCAGACAGAAACCCAGCATTACAATGATTTCACTAATGCATCATGAACTTGTGCCTGGCCTGCTCTGCTGGGAACGATGAGAGATCAGTCAGGTAATTGTCACATTTTAGCATAAGCCTTTGTCAAGACACCTGAAGTATGGTGTTCAATTGTTTAAATAGTCACATCTTTTTTGTGAGTTAACTCTTTGATTGCCATTACTTCATATAATGTCACATATTTAAAAAAAAAATCCAATAACGTTATTTGGCTCCATTAAAGTCTCTTTCGAATTATCAACGGCTTGTTTAAATATTTTTGCTTAGACACAATTTAAAATACCTATAGTTTTATCTGCATTTCTTAAAACAAATACACCAAAATCAAAGAAGTCTCTATTAAATTATCAAGGGCATATTAAAATATTGTTGCTTAAAATACCTATGAATTTTATTTGTATACCTAAAAATAAATACACCCTTAAAAAGATAATATTATATTATAATCTTATTTTTTTTTAACAAGCAACCCATCTCTTCAAATAATGTAATTAAGGTCCAATTTAGAATACAGCTCTTGGAGCTATAGTTTTGAACATGTAAAGAACTCTGTTTCTTTTAATGGTTAAAAAAACACAATAGATAGAGGCGCCAATGGTGCAGATCAATGGTGAATCTTAAGCACTTCAGACAAGAGGTATACACTGGGTACTCACTTGTGGCAAAGGCAATCAGTCATGCCCATAGAGACAGGCTGTATTTCTACAACAGTCCAGCTAGCTGATCAGTGTCCCACAAACAGCTCCAGAATACAGGGATCATCAGGTCCGGAGTACACACCAAAAAGGTGTATAAGCAGGATGTTAGGGTCAGGGATTCGTGCCCTGGTAGTAGCTTAGCTTCCAAGATATAATGGACACTTAGAGTTGGTAAAATAAAAACAAATTTATTTAAAAATTGTAAAATACACAACTCGGACAAGTAGAGAAACAATGCAACGCGTTTCTCAGTAAAACTGTTTCATCAGGCATGTCTCTCATCTGTTTGTTTAATCCTTATATAGGGCTACGCTACTAACACACCCCAAATTAGTTTTAGTGGTAATTTCCAAAGATTTCCATTGTTCGTTATTTCAGCTTGCTGATAGGAGGACTAACCTGGCAATCATCTGTCACGGTAGTGGACTATTAGATAAGCCAAGCCCGTCAGCCGCAGCTCGTGTTTAGTGTCCTCTACTCAGGTTACGGCTATAAGGCAACAGCCGGTATTTAGCCAGTGTGTGTGTGTACGCGCGCGTGGGTATGTGTTCATGTGTTTTTGTATATGTGCACATGTGCGTGCTCATGTGTGCATGTGCACATGGATGCATGTCTGTGTGTGCTCATACTCACACATGTACTTATGTTATTCATGTACACCAGAGTTTGTATTAGCCCACTTTGCTGCACTAAACTCCCCACAAGAGAATATATCAGTTTGATTCACTTTTTGTATGCACCACAGTATATTAAGCGTATACTTATGCATCTAGGTTGGTATGTTTTTATAGGTGTAGACATTTCCTTAGTACTTTTTAGATTTCTTCACATCATATCCACTTATTGCACTAGCATTCACATTGTAAACACTACATATTCATATTTTTTTTTATATATATAGCTGCCATATAGTAGACAACACACAGCTGCCATATAGTAGACAACACACTGGTTACGTAGTAGGTTCTATATAAGACAACCCTCTTTTTTGCACGCCATCAGTAGGCACTTATACATACACTAGAGTTTATTTTTTGGCACATTATGGCCATCACTTAGCATATCATATTATTATTAGTTAGTTCCCATACACTCAGCACGTTTAATTTAATGTTGTTGTAATTTGGAGTTCATTAGTCCAGTTGAATCACCACTGGTTTCACTGCGTCAAAATTTTGAAACATGTTCTCCGTTTGTTTCTGTTTTGGTGCACGCAGTTGCACACTTATATATGAATATTTCCCTTAGCATCTGTGACGATACAATAGCAACATTGGCTTTATCATGCAATAAGGATCGCTGCAGACACCTTGCTGTCATTAAATTGTACTCCATTTTCGGCAATATAATAATAGGATTGTTTATTCTTGTAATAAGAAATACTGCAGAACACGTTGTGGTTACTAACAACATTAGACTCAGTTTATCGGTATCTATGTGACATTGTTTTCGTCCCTTCTAATTACTACCAATTACATATCTCTATTAGAGCAACCAATAGAGACAGTTTTTATCCGGCTGCTTATGCTCCTCCCGATTCAACCATTGGCTAAATACCGGGTATTGCCTTATAGCCGTAACCTGAGTAGAGGACACTAAACACGAGCTGCGGCTGACGGGATTAGCTTATCTAATAGTCCATCACTGTGACAGATGATTGACAGGTTTTTCCTCCTATCAGCAAGCTGAAATAACGAACAATGGAAATCTTTGGAAATTACCACTAAAACTAACCGTAACACTAAGAATAACATGGCAAAAATTTTGATATTACACACACGGGTGGAGGACATCATAGGGGCAATAACAATTATTTACAAATTGCTATACATACATTTTATTCACATACTTATGGTGCAAATAATATTGCAGCAAGGTGGGAGTGTGCAAATGAAGGGTCTCTATTGGCTGTTTGACCAGTACTGAGGGGGGTGGGAATTTGGGATGTGTTAGTAGCGTAGCCCTATATAAGGATTAAACAAACAGTTGAGAGACATGCCTGATGAAACATTTTTACTGAGAAACGCGTTGCAATGTTTCTCTACTTGTCCAAGTTTTTATTTGGCACAAACAGGAGTTGTGTATTTTACAATTTTTAAGTAAATTTGTTTTTATTTTACCAACTCTAAGTGTCCATTATATCTTGGAAGCTACGCTACTACCAGGGCACGAATCCCTGACCCTAACATCCTGCTTATACACCTTTTTGGTGTGTACTCTGGACCTGATGATCCCCTGTATTCTGGAGCTGTTTGTGGGACACTGATCAGCTAGCTGGACTGCTGTAGAAATCCAGTCTGTCTCTATGGGCATGACTGATTGCCTTTGCCACAAGTGTGTACCCTGTGTATACCTCTTGTCTGAAATGCTCAAGATTCACCATTGATCTGCACCATTGGCACCTCTATCTATTGTGTTTTTTTTTAACAGATTGCTTTCCATTGTATGCTGTTAGAGAGCTGCCTCCTAGATGGTTCTTTCAATTGCATATTTACTTCTCCTATCTCAAGGAACCTGAATCAAGCTGACAATATCTGGACTTTTGCTTGCACATATGTGTTGGTGGTAATATCCCAGTAATTGTATTCTTGAGATTATATCTCAGCAATTGTGTTTTTGAGACTTTATTTTCACATATTTTATTGCTTTATTGCATTGTGCATTGCTTTTTTTCACATATACTTAACCCATTTGCATTTATATTTATTCTTTGCTGTTTACCAGTCTTAACATATCCTAGAGGATCTCAGGGAACATATACTTATTTGTTATTTCTGATTTCTTCATTTATTATTTTGGTTCATTTATATTGATTAGGAGAGCCGCTGTACAGCTTAATATTAATATTATATATACTATTAATTTGCTACTATTATGTTGTCTTCTGCAGAAAGAGCCCAACAGAGGCTGAGTCACCAGCAAGGTGCTAGTTACATAGATTCTTCCACCAATGCCACATCAAATATCAATGTGGAGAGTTTATTCTCCAAATTAGAAGACCTGTTAAAACTGAACACAGGCATTGGTGGGACATAGACTGCCTTAAAAAATATAAGGAAAAGAAACAAATCGCAAGAGGCTTGAGGTTATTTAAAAACTGCTCATTTAAGAATGACGCAGACCTCCTGGTAAAATGGTATGAAGCCCTTGACGATTGCTCCTTTCACCTTATTGATTTGCTTATTACTCATAGAGAGAAACTGATAGAAGAGGTCTCCAATCAGATTGGACAGAAAGACTTAGAACCCCTGAAAGAACATTCGGAATACTCCAAACTTAATACTCAAACCATTAAAGCTGTGGATGATTACCATCTTGAAATCATCACAATTAAAAATAAAAAACTCAAAAGAGATGAGGAGGATTACAGTAAGGGGGAAGTCTACACTTTTAATCATACTAATAAGAAAGAGGAATGGACCACAGTTTCTTATAATAAAAACACTCACAAAAATAAGATACATTCCAATAGCCAGAATGTAAATCAAGGTAAAAATAAACAACCAAATAAAACAAATGGTTATAGAAACTCGGGGTATGGAAGGAATAATCACCATATTCAACATGATAGGCGTCAGACTGATGAACATTACCAAGATAGGGGTCGTCAGAATAGACAAGTACCCCCACAAGAGGGATTCACTCCTGTTCACCAGTACAATGCCTATCAACATTATGATAACCCCAATATGATTCCAGTTCACAATAGTTTTCAAGCCTTAAATTCCACAAATAATGAAAGCCAGGCAGGTACATATGAAGTTAGAAGTAACTCGAATCATAACTTTGATAATTCCCCATCTACCTCTAATGAGGTTTTTTTAGGGGTACCGAACCTGGCCCTGTTATGGAGGAGGAACCAACAACAACCGCCCAATCAGTCCCAAAATGGGGGAAAAAAAAGACCATTCCCAAACGGGGACGGAGAGGTAGAAGGAAAACCCACTAAAAGAAAAACTAAAAAAACTAAAAGAAGGGATATACAACCTCTCCTCTCATACCTTATCCAACGATGAGATAAGGATATTAGGTAGAGGATTGCCATATTGTCCACCCAACACACAATCTATTTCACCTTTTTGTTGACCTCAACAAATATACTAGAAAACTGTCGTTGCAAAGGTATTTTGCTTTGAAGTCCCTCAGAAAGAACAATATTGAAGGTACTCCGATACTTCTTGATAGCCAACAAGAAAGACATTTACCCTCCATTTTGTATTGTGAACCAGAACAGCTTACTGAAGAATTATTTGGGACAGTAATTCATACCTCACTTTCCCCTACATCCAATTTTAATCCACCTAAAGATGACGTCTCATATATTGATCTGTTTCAACAGTTAGTTTTGGATGACTGGGAAACCATCCCCCACCATATTGTGGGAAATAAGGGAATTTGGCCGAACGAAGAAAGAGCCCTTAGATGCCTCACGAGTGACAAAAGTATTGTCATTTGTCAGGCTGATAAAGGTGGTGGCCTAGTACTCCAAAACTATACAGGTTATATTAAAGAAGCAGAATGAATAATTTATGACACCAATTATTATAGGAAATTGCCTCAAGATCCTACCATAGAATTTTCTAAAGAACTGATAAAGATTTTAGAGGAGGGCACTTCAGAAGGTATTCTGAATACAAAAGAAAAAAAATATCTGTTTCCTGACCATCCAAATGTCCCCTATTATTACCACCTTCCAAAACTGCACAAAGATGCATTAAATCCGCTGGTTAGGCCGATTATAGCAGGGATAAACAGTATCACTGATAAACTGAGTGAATATGTGGATGTTTTCTTGCAAAAATATGTGTGTCACCTTCAATCATACATCAGAGATACCACTGACCTCCTACAAAAACTAACACATATACGTCACAAAGAGAATTTACTATGGCTATCTTGTGATGTGGGATCCCTCTACTTAAACATATCCCATGATTTGGGAATAAAAACAACCTCAATATTTTTAGAGAGGGATATTTATATGCAAATCAGACAAAAAGAATACCTAAGCACTCTCATTAATTTCATTCTCAAACATAATTATTTTCAGTTTTTGGACCAATTCTTTTTACAGACTAAGGGAACGGCCATGGGCACGAGATTTGCCCCTAGTTTCGCAAAGCTCTTTATGGGGATATTTGAAGAAATATACATCTATAATACGAAATGGAGGGGCAATCTGGTGTTCTATGGCCGTTATATAGATGATCTTTTATTTATTTTTGAGGGATCCTCCATAGAAGCACAAGATTTTGTTAATTTCCTTAATAATAACAACGACATGGGCATTAGTTTTACTTCAAATATTCAGAAAGAAACTATTGAATTTTTGGATGTACTTTTGACTTGGGGCACTGATAACCAAATATGCACATCAACCTTTTTTAAGTCAGTAGACTGCAATAATGTTTTACATTTTTCTAGCAATCATCTCAGCAGTTGGAAAGTCAACATTCCCTATAGCCAATTTTTCAGAATCAGAAGCAACTGCAGCTCCATAGAAATCTTTAATGAACAATCTGAGATACTAAAAGAGAGATTTAGAGAAAAGGGTTATCCAATGGAACTCATAGAATATGGTTATAATAGAGCAAAACTCTATTCTAAAAAAGAAAAAGAGGTTAGTCAGATTGATGGACAGCCCTTATTTGTAACCCAGTACAACTCAAATCAGAAAGCGGTTAGTAGGGTTCAAAAGAAACATTGGCCAATATTACTTAAAGATCCGATTTTAAAGAAAATACTAACCCTGCAACCTAGGGTTGTTTACAGGAGAGCACCGACTTTAAAGCAAAAATTGGCCCCTATCAAAATAGTGATGACTAGGAAACACAATAAATAACAAAAAAGTAAATTGAAAACCCCAACCAATAATGGCACATTTAGATGTGGCAACAGACGTTGCAACATGTGTAAATTTGTCACACATGGAACGACCTCTGTGACTTCACACACAACAGGTGAACAATACCATATTTTGGAACACCTGTCATGTGACTCCAGCTATGTGATATATGCACTTACATGTGCATGTGGGATCCAATACATCGGCCGTACCTGCAGGAAGGTCAGAGTAAGATGGGGTGAACACATGAGGAATGTCCTAAAAAAAATCTCCAAAACACAGTGTTTCAAGACACTGTTGCCCAAAGTACACCTTAGAGAAATGCCATTTTAGAATTACCCCACAAGAAAGTGTCCCCAGTAGTCATTATTATAATAGATTCACACAACTTAGACAAAGGGAGCAAAAGGTGAATATATAAACAGTGCTACCCTGCAGAAACCTCAAGCTGTTCCTAAAATACAACTCTCCCTAAAGGTTGCATATATAAAAAACAATTTACAAATGGAGTAATAGGATCAGCGCTTATGATAGCAAGGGGGATCTAGCAACTAAAAATAATAGGTAAAACAGAAGAGTATTTGTAATAGTAAAAAATATATTAATTTATTTAAAACATGCAAGGATATCTAGCTTTAGCAGATAATATACGGTGACCGGTCACTTACACAGTATTAAAATATATATGTTGTAAAATTATTCTTAAAATGACAATAACAATCTTGAACATATGTTTAAAAGCTGCTTTCTATTTTGGAAGTTTTGCGACTAATTTCCAATGTTTAAATATATAGTATGTCTCTGTTTGTAAGAGTCCTTTCTTTGAGGGAGATACTATTTGTGCGTTTGTGTCACCTTTTAAAACACTTTGCCTCTTTCCTCCAATACAGTTCTGGGACGTTGTAATTATACCCAAACTCCTACTTTTAGCAGGTAGAGGACAATATGTAAAATGACAAGTGTCCAATACGGTAGAGGGTAAGTCTCACCTTAGTAAGCTCTCTTCACATCCACAGCGATTTCTGCAGTAGTTGGGTGACAAATGTCCTCTATAGTACAAGATAAGTCTCACCTTAGCAGGCTCTCTTCCCAGCCGCAGCGATTTCTGCTCACAGGTGTTGTGGTTTACCGGACGCCTCCGCGTCTCCTGTGCGGCTCCACGCTGGTCAGTGCTTCTGTGTTCAGTCACGTGTGTTTCTATCTCAAGGAACCTGAATCAAGCTGACAATATCTGGACTTTTGCTTGCACATATGTGTTGGTGGTAATATCCCAGTAATTGTATTCTTGAGATTATATCTCAGCAATATATTTTCACATATTTTATTGCTTTATTGCATTGTGCATTGCTTTTTTCACATATACTTAAACCATTTGCATTTATATTTATACTTTACTGTTTACCAGTCTTAGCGCCTCCTAGAGGATCTCAGGGAACATATACTTATTTGTTATCTCTGATTTCTTCATTTATTAGTTTTGTTTCTTTTAATTACAATTTCTTCTCCATATTCCCGCCACTAATACCATTTTCTCTTTCCTTATACCCTTAACCACAAAGCTGAAGTGTCTTTGTAGTGTACCTCTTTAAAATGCTTGTACAAAACAGAATCGTCCACATAAGTGTTCCCCTTAAATTGATATTTAAAGTCAGTTCCAGAGCTGCAGTGCATCCCTGGGACATAACTGAAAACATTTAATGAACTAATTACAAGAAGCCTGTTTAGAAAACCATTCACCATCCAGCACCCAGTATTGTACCGCTGCTTCTGACTCTACCTAAGTATGATTTTCAACAAAGGATACAAAGAAAAAAGATTACATTTGATAGAAGTATATTGAAAACTCTCTTAAAATTGTAAAGCTATATCTGAATGAACATTTTTTGTTTATTTTTTTACTGAGGTTCAAATAATTGTACAAAGCAAATAAGAAGAAATTATATCTTGTATTCTGGTAGACATTTTATATATAAGTCCAAGCAATTCAGACATGGCAAAAATAAAACAAAACAAATATGGTTTTACTTATATAGAAGAAAACATTTCTCTGAGTCGAAATACTATCTTTGCCAGATGTACACTGTGGGTGGAATCTCTAATATTGGCTTTTAGAAAAATAACTGTAAAGTGAAACAGTTAATAACAATAGCAGTAAGTATATAGTACTGATAAAAGATTGGTACCATAAAACAGTATGATTAAAATATGAGAAATTCCCTGAAAGTTTAGGAGACTTGTAGTAGGCTTCTTTTAAGCTAAAAATAGACAAGCTCAAATGGATATCAAACTAAGGTTATGGACATTTATGGTAAAATAAAGATATCTAATAACACTTATTAAGAGACACTAATAACCAATATATTCTGTAGCTATGGCAAAGTAAGGACAACCAATACCATATGTTAAGAAACGCTAGTAATCAACACAACATATAAGTATAAGACTTAAAATCTCAAACAACTCAGTATACCAGCCTTTTAGTATACCAGCCTGGGATCCAGAGAGACCTAGCAGTGTAGTGGTCTATGTTATCACCCCAGAACTATGCATGGCAAATTGTAGACTAACAATTATCTAATGGAAACTTAACTGTATAGACAGAGCAAGCCTGTCCTTGGACATGATCTCTCCTCACGTGGGGCAAAGAGAGAAAGGAGGGCCTGGACCTCTGAATGATTTTAAATTAACTTAGGGTGGCAGAAGCAGTTTGAAAGCAGGATGCATAGCCGAAGGGAGTGGTGAGTGGGCAAATACAAGGAAAGGAGAATCCTCAGACTATTGAGAATAGTTAGGTCATGTCACCACGGCCGCTAGCAGCATAACCGCAATCACAGTGGACGTTAAAACGGATCTCCAACTAGTAGAGTACAGGTCAGTAAGGCCACTGTTGTATGCTTGAAGTTATATCACTATAAAATTAATGCAGTAAGTACTGTGATCCTATAATCAGAGAACAGTGCAACCATTAGCAAAGTAGAAGCCAGAATTGCATGTTTGCAGGAACATCTTGTTGTGTCTGACTGTAAAAAAACTTCTTGGTGTATCACTTGATATTACAGCTGGTACCAAGTGATGTCGCAAACCTAAAAATTTTGGTTCACGAACGGCGGACTCTAACTTCCGCTACTGTTCGCGAACTGGTGAACCGGGCGAACCGCCATTGACTTCAATAGGCAGGCGAACTTTAAAACCCACAAGGACTCTTTCTGGCCACAATAGTGATGGAAAAGTTGTTTCAAGGGTACTTCAACAATTTAAGGACCTAACAAAAAGATGGGACTCTCCCAGCCTCTCCTGGTGGGGAAGAATTGCAGCGGTGAAGATGAACTTGCTGCCTAAGATAACATATTTGTTTAGATGCTTACCAATACCAATCCCAAAATCCCTTGTTCTTCATTTTCAACGCCTGTGTAACCAATTCATTTGGCGTGGAAAACGGCCCAGAGTAGCGATGAAATGGTTACAGTCCCCAGTTGTAGCAGGTGGGGCAGCATTGCCCAACCTGTTGGCATATCATGAGGCAGTCAGACTAATGCACATTTTTGCTTGGGGTACAGGAACACAGACTATGAAATGGGTGTCATTAGAACAAGATTCCATCAATATCTTCGTCCCCATGCGGGACTTAATCTGGGTACCAAAACACATTAGAAAACCAGACATTACTGGTAACTACATTGTAGCTTCCAACCTTAAATTTTGAGATAAGATTAGGCATAGACAGGGAATATCTCCTCACTCATCCCCAATCCACTCTATCCCAGGTTTATTGTCAGCCCTTGTAGATGCTCATCCCTCCAAATGGGAAAAGATCCAAATAGAAACAGTAAACAACCTATTTGTCAATAACCACATTATGACAACCACTCAGTTCCAAGAAAGATTTTCCCCATCAACACTATTCCAATTCGAATTTTTCAGACTAAAAAGCTTTCTGAAATCCTGGGGTTTCCATACTTCACCACCCAGACAAAACACTATCTGGGAACAAAGGTGGTTGACTAAAACTCGAATTCCTAGAATGTTTTCCCATTCCTATGCCAATATAACACAGCCCCCTCTCTTCTATAAAACACCATATATAAAACAATAGGAACAAAGCCTTAAACTTGAAATATCTGAGACCCTTTGGCATCTTGCATCAGTCTATACTAAAAAAGCAATACACGGGATCACCCTCTATGAGCTCTATTTTAAGTTACTCACACAATGGCATTATACCCCACATAAACTATTCCAAATATCTCATATAAACTCACCATTGTGTTGGAGGGGGTGCGGTAAAATAGGAACAGCGACCCACATGTGGTGGGAATGTTTAAAAATTAGACGATTGTGGTCCAGAAGTTTTTACTACTGTTCGAAATTTGATGTCACCATTAAAGAGAGGTCCCAGGTAGGGCTATTCCACATATTCCCAGACAAACCACAGCAATACCTACTTAACATGTGCATTTACCTATTTATCGTCGTTAAATTGGACATTGCTAAAACCTGGAGACAACCAAAGGGCCCTAGTTGGAGCCAGATGATAAGTAATCTCACTTACATAGAAACAATGGAAAGCACAATTTTTTCAACCAACAACAAAATAGAGATCCACTGCATGAGTCGGAATTTGTGGAGACGATGCATGGGGGGGGTGTAGTATTTTACAGGGAGACCGAGACAGTTGTACTCTCGTAATTGGTAATCCTAGACTGCAGGCAAATCATGGAATAACATACATTTGACTCAACCCTTTGGGTTGTTCTGCTTCCGGGGGGAGTCGTCGGTGCGGACTGAGAATTAAAGGAGGGGGGGTGCCTTTTGCTTTTTTTTTTTCTCTCCCTATCCCACCTCTTTCCCTACAGTACACTTTATGAACACAATAATTTTTCCCTCCATCTAACCCTCCCAAAATAGTGCTCAAAATATTTTTTTATATCTATATTTATTTTTTACCTCATTGTCTTAGTCCAACATTAACAAAACTATACATACTATTTCTGGATACATAATTCAAAACTGTATCATTGTGAATATATGTAAACTAATGTATGTATATACTGGTTACTTAAAGATCAACAAATTGGTTATGGATTAATGACAGCACTTACATATATCATGCAAGTCGATATGGTCACTGTATTTATGTTTTCCAAAATATTTATCCATATCTACACTTATTTTTACCTCATTATCTTAGTCCAGCATCAATAAAAATATACATAATATTTTCAGATATATAACTCTAAACTGCTCTACCGTGTTTAATTGTAAACATATGTATGTATATTCCGGTCTTTCAAATATCAACAAAATGTTTATGGATCAATGACAGCATTTATTTACAACAAGCAAGTTGACAATGTTATTGTAACGGTATACCCTTCTTTTGATGTTTGTACTCTGAAAACTAATAAAGAAATATTAAAAAAAAAAAAAAAAAAAAAAACATACATAGGTAGGTTCAGGAACAGCAATGTGTTACTGGGACCTAGCTGCTGATTGGTGACTTTACATATTTGTTTCTTTGCCTCTCTGGCTCACTAGATGTGTTCAGGTAGCTTCCTGTAGTACAGTGTAGATCCTTCAAGAAAGAATAGCAAGAGAATAAAGCAAATTTGATCAAAGTAAATTTAAAAGTTGTTTAAAAATGTATGTTCTATCTGAATCAAAATTGGGTGTCATGTCACTTTAAGTATAATGGAATTTCCTTGGCCCTGCAAAATTCTACAGAGCAGTTGCTTAGATCAGAACCTTTATTTTGCATACATTATTTTTGAAATACAATGCTTATTTGCTTATATTTACATTTGCATATAGAAAAAATATTAAATTGAATGTCCTAAACTTTACTGCTTATTGTATTGGGTTTTCTGATATTTTATGCTATTAATTTTAAAGGTTGCTTAACCCCTTAATAACCACAGCACTTTTCCATTTTCTGTCCGTTTGGAATCAAGGCTATTTTTACATTTCTGCTGTGTTTGTGTTTAGCTGTAATTTTCCTCTTACTCATTTACTGTACCCACACATATTATATACCGTTTTTCTTGTCATTAAATTGACTTTGTAAAGATAACATTATTTTTATCATATCTTATAATTTACTATAAAATTTTTTATAAAATATGAGGAAAAAATAGAACATATATGGCTTTGGCGTTGCTTTTTGGTAATTAGAAGGCCGCTAAATGTCACTGCGCATCACACATGTATTATGCCCAGCAGTGAAGGGGTTAATTAGAGAGCATGTAAGGAGCTTCTAGGGTTAATTTTAGCTTTAGTGTAGTGTAGTAGACAACCCCAAGTATATGCCGCCGTGTATGTGAGTAGCTCTCTGAAGGGGGGGGTGTATATTCACAGGCAGTCTTGTCTTCAATTTTATCACCCTATGTGGCGCCTCTTCTATTTTCTTGTCTATACAGGATTTTATTTCTACAGATTCAATTAAGAGTGCGGCCGGACTTTGCCCATCACCACTTCTCCCATTACACTAGCGCACCTCCTTAGGATTGATAGATCCTAATTTCATCTGACATGCAGGGATTAATTAGGTAGCTTGTAGGGAGCTTGCAGGGTTAATTTTAGCTTTAGTGTAGAGATCAGCCTCCCACCTGACACATCACACCCCCTGATCCCTCCCAAACAGCTCTCTTCCCTCCCCCACTCCACAATTGTCCCCGCCATCTTAAGTACTGGCAGAAAGTCTGCCAGTACTAAAATAAAAGGTATCTTTTTTTTAAGCATATTTACATATGCTGCTGTGTAGGGTTCCCCCTTAGCCCCCAACCTCCCTGATCCCCCCCAAAAAGCTCTCTAACCCTCCTCCTCTACCTTATTGGGAGCCATCTTGGGTAATGGCAGCTGTCTGCCAGTACCCAGCTTACCAAAAGATAGATTTTTTTTTACTTTTTTTTACTTTTGCCGTAGTGTAGCTTCCCCCCCCAAAGACAACCCCCCACCCCCTCCCAGATCACTTAGATTTTATTTTCATCAATTCCCTCCCCCCTCTCTCCCACTTCTTGTAAGTAAACTTTTCCGTACTGTAGCGGTTCCCTCCCTCTCCCTCCCCATGCACGAGCCCGCCCGCCACCCCCCGTGCATGCGAGTGCGTGCCCCCAGTGACCCCGCCCCCCTCTTCCAAGCCATCGATGGCCGTCCACCCGTCTCCAACACACCAACGATACCGGCCATCGATGTCCAGTGCAGCAAGGGCCACAGAGTGTCTCTCTCTGCATCGGAGGGGTAAGAAATGTTATTGCAGGATGCCTTAATATCAAGGCATCTCTGCAATAACCGGAAAGCAGCTGGAAGCGATCAGGATTGCTTCCATTGCTTTCCAAGACCGACGACGTACGCCGTACGTCCTCAGTCATTAAGGGTATTTTTTGTGAGGACGTACGGCGTCAGTCATTAAGGGGTTAAAGGGATACAAAACCCAATTTTTTTTTCTTTCATGATTCAGATAGAGCATGCAATTTTAAGCAACTTTCTTACAACAATTTTTATTCGTTCTTTTGCTATCTTTATTTGAAAAAGAAGGCATCTAAGCTAAGGAGCCAGTTAATTTTTGGTTCAGACCCTGGACAGCACTTGTTTAATGGTGGCTGACATTTAACCACCAATCAGCAAGAACAACCAAGGTTGTCAACCAAAAATGGGCCGGCTTCTAAACTTACATTCTTGCTTTTCAAATAAAGATAGCAAGAGAATGAAGAAAAATTGATAATAGGAGTAAATTAGAAAATTGATTAAAATTGCATTCTCTATCTGAATCATGAAAGACCAAATCTGGGTTCAGTGTCCCTTTAAGTAGTTGGTAAAAGGCTGTATACAAATAAATCAATGCACCACATGGCAAGCAGTGCTGGATCTTATTTATGCAAAGGCTCTTAAAGTGAACAGACTTAGCTCTCTATCTACTCAGTATACATAATAGAGTGAAACGATTTGTCATTTTCCAATTGTTTTTGGGGTAAGGAGGACACAGATTGACAGTGTGCAAATTAGGGAATATCAGTATATTAGTATATTGAATCATTAGGCTGGATATCTTTCTGATGTAACAAGATGCAATTTAAAGGGACATTAAACATTAAATAACCACTAGAGAGGATGATGTAGAACAATATGGAAATTTCATTTTTAAAAATATATTAGTTATTTTGATATTAAAAATAAGCATAAAGTTTTGGTGTCCATAAAACAATTGGCGCTGCCATGTTGCACCTGCATTTACCACTCTCCTGAGGCCAATTAGTACCACTGTGTGTAGCCAATGATTGTGTGGAATATAGCAGTGCTAAATGTTAAATTACAGAGTAAGTGCTATTGCATTGTCATTTTATTGTGCATCTGTGGAACATGCATTTCTACTATATGTAGTGGTCCTTTTATTAAAGGACACAAACCCCTCACAAAAAATGTCATGATTCAGATAGAGTAAAATTAAAAAAAAAACTTTAACATTTACCTCTCTTATCAAATTTATGTCATTCTTTTTTATCCTTTGTTCTAAAGCAGGTAGGAAGGTGTCGGAGTGTGCATGTAGCTGGAACAAATATGTGGCAATAGTTTTATAACTATGTTATATATTTAGAACAGTAGATGGTGGCGGCATTTCCTGTCATACACTGCTCCAGAAGTCTGCATGCTACCTATCTAGATATCTCTTCAACAAAGTATACCACAAGAACAAAGTAAATTTGATAATAAAAGTAAATTGAAAACTTTTTTTTTTAAATTGTATTCCCTATGTTAATCACACACAAAAAAAATTGGGTTTCATGTCCTTTAAGACTGGCGTACGCATTTACACTTTTTACAAGAACTGAAAAGCCCATAATTTTCAGAAATAAAATTACAGGATACAGGGACCAAATAAATAATGAAAGTTGTTTTATTCTACATATAATTAAACATTTTACATAACACTCTAAGGGTCAGATTACAAGTGGAACGCTATTTAAAGGGATAGAAAAGTAAAAATTAAACTACCATGATTCAGATAAAGCATGTAATTTTAAGATACTTTTAATTCACTTCTATTTTCAAATGTGCTTTATTTTCTTGGAATCCCTTGTTGTCAAAGAATACGCACAAATCTTAGACTAGTGGGAGCTAGTTGCTGATTGGCTAACTAGATGTATTCAGCTAGCTGTCAGTAGTGCAGTGCTGTTCCTTCAGCTAAGGATAAAAAGAGAATGAAGCAACATTGATAATAGAAGTGAATAGGAAATTTGTTTAAAATTGTATGCTCTATCCAAATCATTAAAGACAATTTTCGGGATTCCTGTCCCTTTAACGCTCCTGCTCAAGCTTTAACTGTGCTAGAAGTAAGATTTTTGCATGTGTCGGGTTGCGCTCGTGTTACAAGTTTAAAGTAAACTGTTTCCACATATTTTATTATATTATTTGTCAGTAAAGATGCAGCAACATTTCTTTAACACTCCCTAAATATCCCTAGATTTATCACCAACTGCCCTTTTAGAAAAACCATGCATTGACTCCCACTTCCCGAAAAAAAGTAGAACATACATTCAACATTTCCTGGAAGCACGGAGGAGTTGTGGGTCGGAAGCGAGTGTCATAGATTGTGTTGGGTGTAGTTGTGGGGTGTCATGGATGGAGTTGGGGGCAGTCCCTGGGAACCAGGATACTAGGCTGACATCCCAACTTGTGACAATCCAACAATATCCTAGTCATTTGAGAGCTATGGTACATTTCCAAATACAAAAAAAAATGTAGGCGCTCTAATAAAAAATATAGCAAAACTTCAAAAACAAATAACAGTAATATTAAAAGAGGCGCTCCAATTATGTCCTTAAAATGTTTTTAAAAGAGACCCTTCCAGAATATTAAATAATTCACAGTGAATAAACCTAATTATATCAAAATAACCAAACAGTCAAATAGTATATAAAAGTCACCAGTTTCTTAATAATCCTGGGACTTCCATTTTAGCTGAGACAGTAATTTCTCTATTAAAGATTACATTTCCAAATACACTCACATTTGACCATTGCACATCTATAAAGATGTGAGTCAGGTTTCTCTTGTCATAGATTCGCACCCACACAGACAAGACTAATCCTATGTACCCACTGGTATATTCAAGACTTTCTCCAAACCTAAGACTCTTTAGACAGTCCTGCCAACACCATTTTTCAGGACAACATTATCTGGCCAAGTTTAGAATTTTATTAATCCCTCATGTTCTAACTATGATTCTTCCAACCCTCTTTATTAAAATCATATAATTCCCAATTCATATCTTTCTCTTGTTATTTTAGAGGTTACTATTTTTTTTTTTAGCTTGTATGTTCTTTTCTTGAGCAGGAACGTATGTGTGGAATGTATGTGTTGTAATGATATGTCCTTTAAGCATTTTTATTGCCTATTCTGTTGTTTTAATAAAACATATTAATAATAAAGAATATTTTTAATGTTAAAATAATAATTTCTCATTTTTATTGTTATTATTTGGTAGCATCAAAACCTCTTTTTCGGGGTCTCTGGTTTTACCAGTTTTCGCTTCTGTTCATTCAGTTTACTATACATTTACTCATATTTAAACTAGCTTTACCTTTCTACCATACATGTGTATTAAAGCTACAATATATTTTTTGCTTTTTGGGGTACATTAGTGTTTTAAGAAAACATATTGAATTTTAGGAAAGCTTTTATAAAATGTTTAGGTATACAAGTGTCTGGGATCAATATCCTATTTCCTAAATTAATGTTGTATAGTTATCTATGTCAGTGTTTTTCAACCAGTGTGCCGTGGCACACTAGTGTGCCGTGAGAGATCCTCAGGTGTGCCACGGCAGACTGACAACAGTGTGACATATTTTATAAACTTTGCTTGTTTTTTACTCCCAGTGTAGGGGTTGTTTGTAGGAGGCATGGCATAACAGCACAATACATACAGTATGTGTGTGTTTGTGTGTATGTGTATATATATGCTGTATTAGGCTACAATGTGTGATTTTTTTTTAATTTTGGGATGGTGGTGTGCCACAGGATTTTTTAATGTAAAAAAGTGTGCCACGGCAAAAAAAAGGTTAAAAATCACTGATCTATGTATACTTAATTTGCAGCACTATCCCATGTTAATGTTTCATCTAAATATTTAAAAGAAGACTAGTGCATGTAATTAATGATTTAAATATAGATTCAAGATATCAGTATTTAGATATTGTACAAGCCATTTGCTAGCTCATAAACAAGCTATAAAATAAATAACCGATCTTGACAACATATCTTCATTTAATTCTTTAGCAGTACCAAAATATGTTAGCATAAAACAAATGTATTCATAGTTATTGTAACCATTTTGATCTTCCTAGTCCCTTATATGAATCCTGTTCTTAATGTAGTTTTTAAGTAAACCCCCAATAAAGTAAATATATACCTCCAGTGTCAACCCTGGAACAAGATCAACTCACAGTCAGCGGTGTTTGGGAATGGCAGTTTAGGGGTTAATAAAATTTGTTAGTGTTGGGGTTAGTGTCGGAGATGTTGGGGAACTGCGGTTTAAGGGTTAATAGGTTTAGTTAGTGTCCGCAATGTTTGGGAATGGCGGTTTAGGGGTCAATAGGTTTAGTTAGTGTCGGCAATATTTGGGAACGGCGGTTTAGGGGTTAATAGGTTTGGTTAGTGTCTGCGATGTCGTGGAACTGTGGTTTAGGGGTAAATAGCTTTATTTAGTGATTTAGTTAGTGTCGGCGATGTCGGGGAACTGCGGTTTAGGGGTTAATAGGTTTAGGTAGTGTTGGTGATGTGGGGGGCGGCGATTTGGGGTTAATAGTTTTAGTTAGTGTTACAATGTAGGGGGAAGGCGGTTTAGGGGTTAATAGCTGTATTTAGTGTAGGTGATGTGGGTGGCAGCTGCGGAGGTTTTAGATAATTTTGTTTTGGCAATCGCCGGCATATTAGTTATGTTTAGTTAAAACGTTTTTTCGGATCCTTTTGTTTTTTCAGATCCATTCCAAAAAACGAACAGATCTGAAAAAAAAGATTTAACTTAACATAACTAATTTGCCAAAATGAAATTATTTATTTAACTAATGAAAACGAAACTAAACATTTTTTTTAGCATTGCACATGTCTCATTAAGACAAATATTATTGCAGCACCTCTATTGCTTTTGGGCATGCTGTAGAAGTCCCTGTTGATCCTTCTTAAGCAAATAGAACAGACAAAAACAGCAGAACTGTATAAAATGGCAAACACTTTTATTCCAAAATGGGAAGAGAGTACAAAAAAAATGTTTCAGGCGCAATTTCCTTAGTCATGTCATGTATGGATATATCCCAATTAACACCTTTAAATAATCCACCAGGTAAAATACCTATCTTACCTCTTTCATTTCCCTAAAGGATATTGATTGTTGTCTACTCCCCTTGTGGTATTCAATAAAGCCAAGCTTTGAAAATATAGAAAATATCTATATCTAGAGGCTAATAAACTATCTTTATACAAATAAACATCAGTTATCCCAATAGGATGCAGGGAGTCCAATTTATGTATCCAAACTGCTTTGTGTTTCTTCAAGAATAATTCCCTATCACCTCCATGCCTCAATTTTGGGATATGCTCAATTATTTGAAATCTTAATTCATATATAGAATGCACAGCAGACAAAAAATGATGGGCCACTGGTGCCTCATAATAGTTTCCTCTATTAGATGACTCATGTTGTACAATTCTCTCCTATATATATAATCCCACATGGACATTTTATCAAAAATAATACATAACTGGTGTTACATGTGAAAAATATTTGACCAGTCTGTGGGTGTATAAAATAGCCTTCTTTGATCATACTACTACAGTTAGAGCAGTTCAGACATAGATAGCATCCATTATATTTAACTGTAATATAGGCTATGTTATTATATTTATCACTCCCTATATTTCCCCTAACCAGCCTATCCTTGATATTTACAGACCTTGTGTATACTTGTAAAGGGGGATTTTTAAAAGCATCTATATCAGGATGACACTCCTTCAATATATGCCAGTATGTTTTAATAATTCTAAATATGTTGGGACTCAACTGATTATATTAAGTTACAAAAACTATTCAGTCATCATTCCCTTTTTGTGACGCAAGTCCCAATCTTGTGGGAGTTTATAGACTTTCTTAAAGGGACAGGAAAGTCAAAATTAAACTTGCACAATTGAGATAGAGCATGCTTTTGTAAGACACTTTTAAAATCACTTATATTTTCAAATGTGCTTTATTCTCTTGTTGAAAAAGAATACACACATATCCTACACTACTGGAAGCTAGCTGCTGATTGGTACTTGCACACATTTGTCTCTTGTGATTGGCTAATTAAATGTGTTAATCTAGCTGCCTGTAGTGCAATGCTGCTCCTTCAGCAAAGGATAACAAGGGGATGAAGCAAATTTGATAATAAAAGTAAACTAGAAAGTTGTTTAGAATTATATGTTCTCTCCAAATCATGAAAGAAAAAATTGTGATATCCTGTCTCTTTAATAGCATTTTGAATCTAGATCTTTGGAAAAGCCCTCTCTATAAACTGTTGTCCCATTCTTTGAAGCCATATTGGAACCAATTTCTTACCCTGTACTATTCTACTTACATGTAACAACTGGCTAAAAGGAAGAGATTTCAATAAAAACTCTGGACGTGAACTTGTACAGTATAATGTAACAGTCTATTGTTATCTGTTCTTTTGTAAACAAATCTCCAACAACTCCAAAATAGAAGCCAACATCTGTTAAGCACCTTATGTTATTGACTGCAGTCCACCCCACTTCTGCTTTTCGATCTATGGCATCCAAAGTTTAAGACAATATATTACTTAATGGTACTAGAAAGGTATGAATGTTCCACCCAGTGGGTCAGTGTGGCGTGATATAATCTAAAGTGTGGGCATACCGTATCCATAAAGGACTAAGACCCAGATTACAAGTTGTACGGTATGGCTTTACCGCTTGAAAAATCTCCTTTGAGTGCTGAATGGTCAGCTACTCGATATTCCAAGTCGCAAGTTATGGCTTTACCGCTAGCCTTATAGCCTATACCGCAACAATCCGTTCCGCAATCAAAGACCAGTAGTTATGGATTTTGCGAAACCAAAATGTTTCACAAAACTCATAAAAAATATGTTACAAAGTACACTAACAACCATAAACTACCTATTAACCCCTAAACCGCCACCCCCGCATCGCAAATACTACAATACATCTATCATCATGACTACCTAAATTAACACCTAATCCGGCATCCCCCCACATCGCTAGCACATAATCAACCTATTAACCCCTAAACCGCCGTCCCCCCACATTGCTAAAAAATAAATTAAGCTATTTATCCCTAAACCTAACACCCCCTAACTTTAAATTAAAGTTTAAATATAACTACCTTAAAATAAATAAAAACTTACCTGTGAAATAAAAAACTAAGCTTAAACTATAAATAAACCTAACATTACTATTTAAAAAAAATAAAAGATACTAAAAATAAAAAACCTAAATTACAAAATTTAAAAATCCTAACACTACGAAAATAAAAAAAACTAACATTACAAAAAAATAACAAACTCTAAAATTACACAAAATAACAAAATCTAACATTACAGAAATAATATTCTATATGGACTATTATGGAGGTCCTAACATATCGTTAAGGGTTGCCCTTTCTTTAACCTGGATTGAGTCAATCAATAAGAAAAGAGGGAGGTTATTATGTATGTCATTCTTAGTGTTACATTTGAAAGGGCATTGATGGGAAAAAAAAAGATCATGCCCCAATAACGTTGTTAAGGGTGAGATTGTGGTTGAAAGATCGTATCGATGTATCTCTCATGTGGTGTACTTTAGCTAGATTGACTTCAATTTGGATCCACATTTTTGAGGGTGGATTGTGGTTCCATGCTATGATTCGTGTTAGGTGTGCTGCCTTTTAGTAATATAATAAGTTAGGCATGTTTAATCCTCCATCTTCTTTGTTTATGTATAAAGTATTGCGTGTTACCCTAGGTTTTTTATATGACCAGATGAAGGACTTTATCATTTTTTGTTTAGCGGAGAGATATTGGCGCGGTAACGTTATTGGAAGTGTTTGGAAAATGTAAATAAGTTTAGCAATAATAATAATTTTTATGGTATTTATGCGTATTATCCATGATAAATGGAGCTGTTTGAGACAGTTTTCTAATAAAGTGTATATATTTAATTGACGTTTTATATAATTGTCGTGGTATAGGTCTTGTGGATTTTGTGGAATGTTCAATCCTAAGTATTTTAATGTTATGGTGATAGAAAGGTAGTATTCTGGGTTATATATTCTATATCTTTTGTGGTTACATTAATAGGGATAATTCCAAATTTCTCCCTATTTATAGAAAAATTCAAAACTTGTTTATATTCTTCAAGAGTTTGAATTAATGCCGGTAAGGATGTTGTTGGAGTTTGTAGGGTAAATATAATATTGTCTGCGAAAAGAAGGCATTTTTGGGATATGTTTCCATAGCCAATACCTTTTATGGCTAAGTTATCCCTGACCTTTGTGTCAAGTATTTCGACTGTGAGGGTAAATAATAGAGGGGATAAAGGGCATCCTTAGCGGGTGCCATTAGATATGGAGAAGGATTGAGAAGTAGTATTATTGATTTTGATTGTTGTCCAGGGATTAGTAAAGAGGGCCTGTATTCTTTAAAAAAAAATGTGAGAGAATAAAAATTTTGACAGGGCCGACCATATAAAATGCCAGTCAAACCTGTCAAATGCCTTCTCAGCATCTGTTGAGAGGAGAATCAAGGGGCTGTGTTGGTCATGAATTGTTTGAAGGGTATGAAGTACTCTTATAGTGTTGTCTTTGGCCTCTCGGCCTTTGACAAATCCCACTTGATCTGGGTGCACTAAACTAGGAAGGATTGAATTGAAGAGATTGGCGAGAATTTTCATATCTACGTTTATAAGTGAGATTGGCCTATAATTACTAATCTGGTCCTTTGGTTTATTAGGTTTAGGGATGACTGTGATCATGGCTTCAAGGAGCGTTTGAGAAAATGTATTACCTTTATCTATGGAGTAGAATAGAGCATGTAGATGTGGGCTTAATTGGGTTTGAAGCAACTGATAACATTTAGACGTGAGACCGTCTAGGCCTAGAGATTTTCCTGCTGGTAAAGATTTAATTGTATTTATTACTTTTTGTAGTGTAATCGGGGATAATATAGAATTTAAGTCATTGTCCTGGAGAGTGGGGACCTTAATAGATGCTAAATATGATTATATTAGTGTATGTCTTTCAGTTTCATTTGTGTGCTTTAAAGGGACAGTCAACACCAGAATTTTTATTGTTTAAAAAGCTGGATTATCCCTTTATTACCCATTCCCCAGTTTTGCATAACCAACACGTTTATATTTATCCTAGTTGATAAGCCTGCCCAGAGGGTAGTCTAAATATTTTTTTAAACTACAGATGTAGAAACAATTTATTTTGTAACTCTTATTTTATATAAATATTTAAGCTACAAGTGTAGCAATACTATAATTATAATGGTCTACTGTCTTAAATATATCAAAAATATTTTCTATATAATAAAGTACAGATATAGCCACGCTCTATTTGGACAAACTACTGTCCTAAATAAATACAAAATTTATTCTATAACCTAACACCCCCTAACCTAACACCCCCTTAAATTAACCCAAATTACCTAAACTAATACATTCTAAAGTTACAAAAAAAAAACTAAGTTTACATAAAATAAAAAAGGCTAACATTACAGAAAATAAAAAATCAAATTACCAAATTTAACAAAATTAAACCTAATCCCTATGAAAATAAAAAAGCCCCCCCTCAAATAAAAACACCCCCTACTCTAAGAATAAACTACCAGTAGCCCTTAAAATGGCTTTTTGCAGGGCATTGCCCCAAGATAATCAGCTCTTTTACAACAAAAAAACACAAAGTCCCACCTAACAGTAAACCCCTCCACCTCAGAAAATAAAAGAACCTAAAACTAAAAAACCTAACCTACCCATTGCCCTGAAAAGGGCATTTGTTTGGGCATTGCCCTTAAAAGGGCATTTAGCTCTTTATCTGCCCATCTTTAATCTAAATAAAACAACCCCCCCAAAATAAACCTTAAAAAAATCTAAGTCTAACCCCCAGGTTGCTACTCACTGTTCCTGAAATCCGGTGAAGAAGGTCCTGTTCCAGGCGGTGAAGTCTTCTTCCAAGCGCGACCTCTTCTTCTTCCAGGAACATCCTGCGTGGAGTGGAGCTGAAGACCGATGACTGCGGAGCTGAAGACTGGCGACCCTGGAACTGCCGAGCCATGGAGCACGGAGGATCCTCTTTGTACGATCTCCACCGTACACTGAATAGTGAATTCAATTTACACGATTAAAGATGGCGTTCCTTGAATTCCTATTGGCTAATTTGATTCTTCCAATTCAAATCAACCAATAGGATTAGAGCTACTCAAATCCTATTGGCTGTTCAAATCAGCCAATAGGGTGAGAGCAAGTGAAATTCTATTGGCTATTCAAAAGCCTGGTTTACCTTCGCTGCATCCCGGTGGATTCCGAAAATGGCTGGGTGGTGAAAGAATCTACCTTCGTTGGATTCTTTCACCACCCTGCTATTTTTGGGAATTCACCTGGATGCAGCTTTGCTGCATCCAGGTGAATTATTTTGTCTTCACATTGCCAACATTCCATTGAGGATGCGTGCGCAACTGCCAACGGCGACGGACATTACAAATGCAATTATATTATAGATACTTTTTACCTCTGTGATTACCTTGTATCTAAGCCTCTGCAGACTACCCCCTTATCTCAGTGCTTTTGACAGATATGCAGTTTAGCCAATCAGTGCAGACTCCTAAATAACTTCAAGGGAGCGAGCACAATGTTATCTATTTGACACACATGAACTAGTACTGTCTAACTGTGAAAAACTTTAAAAATGCTCTGAGCTAGGAGGTGGTTTTTAATGTTTTAGAAATCAGTTTGAGCCTACCTAGGTTTAGCTGTTCAAAAATACCACCAAGGGAACAAAGCAAATTTGATGATAAAAGTAAATTGGAAGGTTCTTTACAATTGCATGCCCTATCTGAATCATGAAAGTTAAATTTTGACTAGACTATCCCTTTAAGTTATATAATGAGGAATAATATGATACAAAACTATTTGATATATATTTTTTGTATAAGAAATACCTGTAGCATGTTTAATAGACTGGATGTATGAGTTAAGTCTTCACTTCTTAAGGGATCGAGCTAGCATACGACCAGCTTTGTTGTTTTCTACATAAAATTTGGCTTAAATAGTGAGTGTTCGCATTTTGGCCTTTTCTATCAAGAATTTGTTAAGGTTGTCTCTAGCCGTGGTTAGATCCATTAGCTTTTAGGAAGATTGTGGGTCTTGTTTGTGGAGGTGTTCTGTAGATGAGAGAATATCAGTTAGGGATATAAATTGAGATTATTTTTGGTTGTTTATTTTGGCAGTATGCTGAATTAATATTCCTCTAATAAAACATTTATATGCTTCCCAATTATTTGTAATGGAGGTATCAGTAGGGTTATTTATTTGGCAATAATCCTCTGTATCCTTCATGATTTTATATAGTGTTTTATTATCTATTAAAGTGTCTGAGTGTCTTTCTTGCCCTTGAGTTGATCTGATTGTCTAAAAAAATGTATTTACAGTATTCTGCCCATTTTGTGTCTGCTTTTGAGGTTTTTCACTTTTTGTGGAATTTTTTTTGAGACATTTTTGATTATTGCTAATGTTGTTAGGGTAGAATCCTCTTTATATATATATGAGAGTAAAGGTATTGCTGAAGCATTTTGCTATATAGGTAGTAACAGAGAAGGATAGTGTCAAAGGCCGTCAATGAATAATAAATGGTTGAGGTAGTATATGCAAACCAGACCTATTTCTGTATGTAGTGAGTAAGGATGGATTAGAAAAAATAAAAGTACCTTAATTGTTTGCAGCACCGCAGTCGATAGGAAGACTATCTCTGTGATGTGTGAAGATTGGAATTTTCTCCTATGTTGAGCTCTTTGTGGCGTCTGTTTGCTGTTGCTGTTCCTGGTCTTTGCTGCGTGGTGTATATAGTTTGGCCTATATAATAGGAAATGTTAGGTCATCCGTCCTTACTGTTTTCTGATTCAGACTAGCTATGCAGCCGTGTGCCACCGGTTTGTGAGCGGGTCTTAGCAGAACTGCGATCGTGGTTTTGTAGGCCTCAGGTCCAGTCTGTAGTGCAAATGCTACACAGCTCTGTGTTTTTCACACTCCGTATTCCGGAGTGTTCCAAAATGGTTCAGCAGGGTTTTTGCTCCTATTCAGGTTGCATTTAAGTGCTTTTTGGTGCCTCTAGATCGATTTGATTTGATTTGTTGTGGCCATGATGGTCGGCCGCTCGCTCCGCCCCCCCCTAGATTTAGTTCTTTTGTGTAATTTTAGAGTTTGTTATTTTCTGTAATGTTAGGTTGTTTTTTTTCGGAGTGTTAGGAGTTTTAATATTTTGTAATTTAGATTTTTATTTTTGTTATCTTTTAAAAATTGTAATAATAGGTTTATTTATAATTTAAGGTTAGTTTTTTATTTCACAGGTAAGTTTTTATTTATTTATTTTAAGCTAGTTATATTGTAACTTTAATTTAAAGTTTAGGGGTGTTAGGTTTAGGGGTTAATAGTTTAATTTAGTTTGTCGCAATATGAACAATATACAAACATGGAACCACATTATACATCCATGTATGTTTTTGCAGGATTATTGAATATTTCTCGATGATGCCTGGTCATTACATGTTTGCATTGTTTGGAGCACAATGATCTAGTGTGCAGCCCATGTTGCAATCGGATTGCTCCCAATGCTAACTATCGCTTGGATTATATGAGCATATTCTGGATGTCCAATTTTCTATACATATGGACACTATCTATTTAATTTTCAACTAGTGGTTAACCAAGTTTAGGGGTGCTGATTTTGTCCAGTTTATATTTTTTTAACATCTGTATGCATTTGTATAACATTCACAGAAAATGTGTTTGATTTTTTTTTTTTAATTGTGTGTTGGATTAGTATACACTGCTTTTTAGGAATGTTTGTAGTATTGGAATAATAAAGAAGTATATTTTGTAATTTAATTCAAAAAGTTCATTTTAGTTAAGTGTTTCCAATGTGGGGGGGGCTCGGTTTAGGGGTTAATAGGTAGTTTATGGGTGTTAGTGTACTTTTAGCACTTTAGTTAAGAGTTTTATGTTACGGTGTTAGCCCATAAAACTCCTAACTACTGACTTTTAAATGCGGTAGGAGTCTGGACAGGAGAGGGTCTACCGCTCACTTTTTCAGGCGATCGTAATACCGGCTTTAGGAAAATCCCATTAAAAAGTAAAAAGTTACTTATTTTTCCATGTTATCCAGTGAAACATCAACTATCCCTTTAAACAGCATGAAATAAGTTCAAATAGCTGCGCCATATTAAAAACTATATGTTAGGTTATCCAACCTAAGGCCCAAGGGCTACAATGTTCCACTGGTGTTATCTGACACCCCCTTCTCAATAACTTCAAAGCTCCTTCATATGTAGCCCTTTACAACACATAGGGCTAGATTACAAGTGGTGCACTAAATCTAACTCACAAGATATTGAAATATCATGACGGTGCTATTGCAATAGTACATGTGACCACCCAAGCGCAAACAAACTATATGTTCTAATCAGGTAAGCGTGACTGAAGTCCTTGCGGAAAGTGTTAGGGCTAAATTAAAAGTAGGGACAAACACAATACAATTAAAAGAAAGTGTTACACTCATATATACACTAATAATAATAATAATAATAATAATAATAATAATAATTATTCATATAAATATTTTTTTTAAAAAGTTATAAAGTTTAAAAGGTATATGACAAGAATTTGAATGAAAAGGGCTAAATTGTATATACATATACATGTTTAAATATGTGTATGTATGTATATATACAGTACATATGTATATATGTGTATACTTGTGTATTTATGTTTATTTGTGTTTGTATATACATATACTGTAATATTTTTTCTCTTCATTATATTAGTATTTCTAATCTTGTTCCTTGAGGGTATAACGTGGTCACAGACACAAGTACCATCTGAGGGAAAGCTCTAGGAAGCATAATGATCTTGGTGGCCTTGTACATTCTAGAAAAGAGTTTGCACAGACTCCATAATTCTTCTTTAGAGAGACTAAGACATAAATTGAAGAAAGAGTGAATGTGGGATGAGTCTCTTATATTGCTTACATCAAATCACTGGGCAATTGGGAGTTTTGCCACCACTTGAGGTCTTTTCAGCATTTCTACTATCGATCACAAAATATAAAATACATTTGTAAACTAACCGTTTTAAATAAACCTCATACTAGCCAAGCTGTTTCATGTACTACAATTAGGAGGTATACGTTGAACCTAATGGACTTATGCTATTATGATATTTTTATCTGTCACTAAAAAATTCACATCCAACACAACTCCAAGTACCATATTTACAACAGAGGGTTTCATTTTTCTAAAATATATTCTTTGACATAATCCATAATCCAATAATTTTTAATCTTAAATGTGTAAAAATATAAATATACATTTTTGAATACAAGCTTCTGCATATCATTTGTACTGGTAGACTATATCAACCAAGACAATTTACATGGTGGAAAAAAAAAAAACATTGCAATGTGCTTTCATTATTATTTTATTCCTGATTTATTAATACAATATAAAAATACAAGTCAACGCTTTTGTCCAACAGGAGCTGAAACATTGACCTGTATTTTTATATTGGATTAATAAATGTTGTGCTTTTTTAAGAAGTCCAGTGAGTGCCTTTTTCACTTTGGATATACAGTCATGGCCAAAAATATTGGCACCCCTGCATTTCTGTCAGATAATACACCACTTTGTCCAGAAATTGTTGCAATTACAAATGTTTAGGCATTCTCATGTTTATTTATTTTGTTTGTAATGGTATGACACACAAAAAGTGGAGAAAAAAAGCCAAATTTGACACATTCCACACAAAACTCCGAAAATGGACTGGACAAAATTATTGGCACCTTCTCAAAATTGTTAGAAATAATTGCATTCCAAGTTTGTGATGCTCCTGTAATTTGTAAATAAACTCACCTCTATCAATTAACAGATGCTGAAAATATAGAAATCACACCGGCAACCAATTAAAATGGTGAAACATTTACTCAACCTTTCTGTTGTGTGCCACACTGAGCATGGAGAAGAGAAAGAGTAGCAAAGAATTGTCTGAGGATTTGAGAACAAAAATTGTGGAAAAACATGGACAATCTCAAGGTTACAAGTCCACCTCCAGAGATCTTAATGTTTCTGTGTCCACTGTGCGCAACGTTGTCAAGAAGTTTACAGCCCATGGCAGTGTAGCTAATCTCTCTGGACCTGGACGAAAGAGAAACATTGAACAAAAATTGTAACAAAGGATTGTTCGAATGATGGATAAAGAACCTGGAGATATCTCTAAACAGCAGTTGGGGAAAGGAACTCTTCCAATCTAAGAGACCTTAAGCAGTTGGTGAAAGAAGAGTGGTCCAAAATTACAGTAGAGAGGTGTAAGAAACTCATTGATGGTTATAGGAAGCGATTGATTTCAGTTATTTTTTTCAAGGGGTGTGCTGCCAAATATTAAATTGAGGGTGCCAATAATTTTGTCCAGTCCATTTGGAATGTGTGAGGTTTGGCTTTTTTCTCCACTTTTTTTGTGTCATACCAATACAAACAAAATAAATAAAAATAAGAATGCCTAAACATTTGTAATTGCAACAATTATCTGGGCAAAGTGGTGCATTATTTGACAGAAATGCAGGGGTGCCAATAGTTTTGGCCATTACTGTATATGCTGATTATTTAAAAAGGAGCACCTGGGCAACATCATACTATAGGTGGTGAGTGCATGGCAAATAACTTATTTATATAAGTGTGATACTTTATTTTAATATTTTGTGTGAGGAGGAGTGTGAGGAGCATGTCATGATTTCAAAACAAATTTTATTCAAATTCTCATTAAAACTTGCAGAAACAAGTTGTACAACATGGTGCATCACTAGAATGTCATGAGTCAGCTACCCATAACATTCCGGTGTGTGACATTTATGCTCTGCCATGTTGTTTTACATCTTTAAGAGGCGTATGCTCATCTCCTACTGCCTATAAAAGTATCCTCCCCATTCCAATGCCTTGCTTGGTATTGAAGTTCTGAATGCTTCCCCTGGCTCCATATCTTTTGTGGATTCCCAGCCCATCTACTTATCTACGGATATGCCCTGCTGACACCTTACTCAACTGCTCCTGTTAGCTAAACCTCCCTAACATAATTTACAGAATGGTACCTCAACTTGCTATCTCTCTCAGGAGTGCGACCGACCTCGCTCCTGCCTGACGTCATTCCCGGGTGCCACTCAGCTGTTTAGTGCGTCAGTCTCTCTTTGCCTTCACTCATGCTCACAGCTCATATGACCACGCTTCCTTTTCCTGTGAATTAAGGGGGGTAAGATTGATTATTTCTTTACTTACCTGTTGTTGCTTATGTTAACTGTAACATTCCAGCTAGCAATATATATAAATTGCAGTTCAGGGATCTTATTCTGATTGAGCATTACTAGTGTAATTTCCACCCTGTACTAGCTATAGTGTTTATTCTAAAACTAAGATCCTTAATATCAAAAGACACTCATATCTGGGAAGTAGTTTGGCATAGAGGTGTATGCCTATTCTTACATCCCATTACATGAGACACAACCGTAAGGTTTACACTTACCAATCAATACTTGTTATGGTCCATGAATCTCAGTTAGCAGGACATCCTGTTATTAACAGAACTCTTGAATTACTCAAGAGATCATATTGGTGGCCCAATATGATACAAGATATTAAAACACATATTGAATCCTGTCAAACCTGAACAACCTGCAAAATTGATACCTTCTATCTCTCCCAATCCCAGAAAGACCTTGGGAGAAATAGCAATAGATTTTATTGTTGATCTCCCTATCTCAGATAAGAATAATACAATCATGGTCATTGTAGACCTATTTACAAAGATGGCACACTTCATCCCCTATCACAAATTACCAACCAGTTTGGAGTTAATCTACTGATAGCCAATGTTATAAAACTACATGGAACCCCATCATCTATAACAACCCATTGAGGTACTCAATTTATTTAGAAAGTGTGGAAACAACTCTGTCAGACTCTCAAAATTGGTCAAAGACTGTCAACCGCATTTCATCCCCAAACTAATGGGCAAGCGGAGCGCACAAATCAGTGGTTGGAAGAATACATTTGCTGTTATACAACTCAACATCATGACAATTGGACCTCACCCCTACCATTGGCTGAATTTGCACATAACAATACCTACCACTCCTCCATTAAATCAACACCTTTCTTTGCTAATTTCGGTTTTCATCCAAAATTCCATTTGTACCCTGATATTAAAAGTGACTGTCTGGTGGTGAACGATCTAGCCAATACTATGATGGAAACATTTTCCCTCTACACTGAGAACATCAAACAAGCTCAGCAATGACATAAAAAAATATCTCGACCTAAGACATCGGCCGTCACCCCAATATGCGGCTGGATACCTAGTTTGGCTCTTAACTAAAAACCTTAGACTTAAGGTTCCATCTAAGAAATTTAACAAATTTTACATTGGTCCCTTTCAGATTAAGAAATTGGTTAACGAGAATGCTGTTGCCCTTGATCTTGCACCCCAGTACAAAATACATCCGACATTTCATGTTGCTCTCCGAAAACTCTATAAAGCACTCCGTAACTTACATGCTTTACCATCTTCTTCATTACCCTTAACTCCTGACACAGAATTTGAGGTTGAGGAGATATTGGACTCCAGGAAAGTATCTGGTCATCTTCAGTACCTTGTTCATTGGAAGGGATATCCCAGTGAGGATGATTCCTGGTAACCATCATCTAATCTCTCAGCTCCCAGATTGGTGTCAATTTTCCATAGACGGAATTCCGACCATCCCCGACCTTGAACCTCGGAGCGGTTCCTTAGCAGGGGAGCTCTGTGACATTTATGCTCAGCTATGTTGTGCTACATCTTTAAGAGGTGTATGCTTATCTCCTACTGCCTATAAAAGTATCCTCTCCATTCCAATACCTTGCTTGGTATTGAAGTTCTGAATTCTTCCCCTGGCTCCAAGTCTTTTGTGGATTTCCAGCTCATCTACTTATCTACGGATGTCATACAACAAAATAGTGTCGCTGACCAGTCCTGGGGGTCCGTGTATCCGTGTGTGTTGAGTAGCGTCGCTTCAGTGTGTGTTCCGGCGTTGGCTCTATGAGCTCAATCAGCTGTTGAGTATATCCGGGAAAAGGAAGCCCAGCCAATGCGCCTCCGTCTTAAGGCACAATAATGTAATATACAACTCCACAAGCGAGGTACTGGGCTTCACATACCTTAACCTTCCTGCTGACACCTTACTCAACCGCTCCTGTTAGCTAAACCTTGCTAACATCATTTACAGAATTGTACCTGAACTCGCTATCTCTCTCAGGAGCTGCGTGCAGTGTCCTGCATCCGACCGACCTCGTTCCTGCCTGTTGTCATTCCCGGGTGCCGCTCAGCTGTTCAGCATGTCAGTCTCTCTCTTCCTTCACTCCGTGCTCACAGCACACATGACCACGCTTCCTTTTCCTGTGAATTAAGGGGGGTAAGATTGATTATTTCTTTACTTACCTGTTGTCGCTTATGTTAACTGTAACATTCAAGCTAGCATTATATATAAACTGAAGTTCAGGAATCTTACTCTGATTGAGCATTACTAGTGTAACTTCCACCCTGTATTAGCTATAGTGCTCATTCTAAAACTAAGCCACTCATATCTGGGAGGTAGTTGGGCATAGAGGGTTATGCCTATTCCTACATCCTTCTAAAACCTGCTGCCTATACATGGAAAGACTTTGCTCACTATAGCTGTATATGTAAAAACTGTAAGCAACATGGAAGCTAGCTCCTGTTTGGTATGATAAAATTGGTAATACTTTTATAACTTCTGGAATATTCATTAAAAACATTCATTACACAGTGATGCACTGTGTTGTACAACTTGTCCCTGTAACTTTTAATGGGAATTGAAATAAAAGTTGTTTTTGAATGAAGACATGCTCCTCACATTACATTGAAAATTCTATATATATATTTGCCAAGAACGAGTTAAGCACAAGTCCAGAAAAGGCTTGTCATTTGGAAACTATATAGATTTGCAGAGGGTGGATCTGGTCTTAGAAGGTGAGGTATGCTTATAGGGGAAAAGAAAACCCTGGGTACCTTGCAGTTGACCAGACAAAAAGATGGCAGTCAGAAGTGTTTTATCAGCAGATGCTGCAACTGAAGCCAGAAGAGGGACAGGAAAAATTGTGTGTACTTCAGTCCTTAGGACCAGGCTCGAGGTGAGAGATGCTGCACCTGCTACACTGTTAGGGCTGTATGCGTAACAAGGTACTGAGCCACATATAGATTCACCATAAGTGACTTGTTTCCATAATTTAACATTGATTGGGGAATATGTTGCGAGTCCCCTTTAGGTCTGAAAAAGGGATTACATTGTATGTAGTCAACTGTTTCCATGTGTTTTGTTATACTTTTATTATAGGCATAACACTTTTTTTCAGGTCTCAAGTCATGCTAAATTGTTTAGCGGGTGATCGCAAAACAACTTTCAACTTGTAATATGAGCGATGTTTAGCGCAGTAATGCTTTCAATTGAAAGGCACTCTTAAGGGATGTTGGCCGTGCTAAACATTCGGTGGTTATTCTGTTTTACCATGGACTTGTAATAACAGTTTACGCTCTAATCTTAGTACGTTCCTGCGCTAACAATAGTGCTCCACTTGTATGCTAGGCCAAAATGTATTTAGGGCTAGATTACAAGTGGCGCGCTAAATAACTTTTACACTTGTGCTCAGCACAGCTAAATGCAAGCTTTTAATGCAGGCGTATTAGCATGCATATTATACGTTGAAAGTAAAACCTGATGTGCTCTAACAATTGGACTTCAGATATTGTGACTGCAATACATTTGTATTTGCATTTATAATCATGCTTCCATGCATATTAACAACTTATATACCTATTTTAAATATGTTTATTTATAAGCATGAAATATTAAGATGTAGGGCCATATTTAGCAAGCTCCCTATGGAGCTGGAAACAGAAGTTATGAAGCAGCGGTCTAAAGACCGCTGCTCCATAACTTGTCCGCCTGCTCTGAGAATTCAACCCGATCAAATACGATCAGGTTGATTGACACCCCCTTCTAGCGGCCAATCTGCAGGGGACAGCATTGCACCAGCAGTTCACAAGAACTGCTGGTTCAATGATAAATTCTGACAGCGTATGCTGTCAGCATTTATTGATGTGCCGCGGACTTGATACGCTACTTCGTATCATGTCCGCTCGCACATTAATTAATATGGTCCAATATGCTTTTTAAAAATTCTCTGAACTGTTACATGATTATTTCCAATAGGTGTCATACTTGTGAATGAATAGTAAAAAAATGTATATTTTAATTACAAATGATCTTCTCTAGTATTCTAAGTATTAGATTTTTATCGCAATTGCATTTTCATATACATTGGTATGTAGAGGGTTAAGTGGGTGTGTTTAGTAGATTTAATACTTACCAATAGTAAATCAGCTATTGGTTTGTAAACCATGTTGACATGTGCAATGTCAGGTCTATGATTATGGCACGGAGCCAAAACGCATAAAACCAGTCAAAGACCTCTGTTTCCTGTGTGTATTTTAATGCTTTTTCAATAAAGAAGGTGTTTTAATTTTCCTTTGGATCTCCGGCTTTCTGGAGCAAAGAGCAAAGAAGGCTGTGAAAAATTGTCTTTATTGTTTAACAGTTTGAACTTTTGTTAAAAAATACACAAACATACTCTGCTCTCATGGATATCAAACAACTGCAAACACAACACAGGTTTATCTAAAAGAAATAAAACATATTTGTCAAATATATGTGTGGCACACTTATTGGCACCCCTATGAATTCTTATGAGAAAAATATATTTGAAGTATATTCCCATTGATATTTTAAATTTTTTAGTAAACCTGGGTGACTAAGAATATGAAATTGTTCAACCATACCTTCCTGTTTCACAGGATTATAAATATGAGGTAACACATAGGCCAAATTCCCTTAGTCATTCATCACAGTCGGTAAGACCCAGAAATATATAGCTGTGATGTGTGGCAAAAGGTTGTTGAGCATCACCAAATGGGAAGTGGCTATAAGAAAATAGCAAAACCATTTAAAATGCCAATTTCCACCATCATGGCAATAATTAAAAAGTTCCAGTCAACTGGAAATGTTATGAATTAACCTGGAAGAGGATGTGTGTCTATATTGTCTCAATGCACTGTGAAGAGGATGGTTCAAGTGGCCAAACTATCTCCAAGGATTACAGCTGGAGAATTGCAAAATGTATTTGCATCTTGGGGTCAGAAAGTCTCCAAAACTACAATCTGATGTCACCTACATCACCACAAGTTGTTTAGAATGGTTTCAAGAAAAAAGCCTCTACTCTCATCCAAAAACAAACTCAAGCATCTTCAGTTTGCCAGACACTTCAAATGGGATCAGGAACTTCAAATGGGATCTGGTTCTATGGTCAGATGAAACCAAAATAGAGCTTTTTAGCAATAAACACCAGAGGTGGGTTTGGCGCACACAGAGATATTATTGAATATGGTGGTGGCTCTTTAAAAAAGAATATTTGTGCTGCCATTACAATTCTATGATGCACACTAAAGCAATTTGTGATGGATACAATGGACACTTTAGTATTTATTAATTTATATAAATAAGTAACAAACTATAATTGTACATTGACAGTCAGCGAGGAATCTGACTAATTTTTTCATGTTTACTTTAAACTCTTAATACCCGCTGCAAGCCTGACTTGCATAAAACCTGCAACAAAACCCTTATCGCTCCTGTGCAAACATTTGCACTCCACTCTTAATCTGGCCCATACTGTTTAACAAAAATGAAGGTTATAATTATCTCAATTTGAAACAACTGCAGCATATTTTGATAATTATGCTCATATAGTAACTATATAGAGAGATATAGAATAATTCAACATCATATATGTAATTTACTTTTCCTATACACCTAATTATCTTAAACACATAGTAAAAAATCCTTTAAATCTGTTTATGCATGAATCACTTCTTTCTTTAATTAATTTACTGCATGTGTTTATGTAATCACTGTTGAAAACTTATTTCATAAACAAATAACCATTCCTGTACTACCTGAGCTACCTATTCAAATAGTTACACTCCCAATAATGCAATTTTAAGTACAAATTAAAATCCATATAACTGATTTAACTGATATATATATCTTGGACCTGTGTATCTTCAAAACAATAACAGAGAATGGATGTAGATTGAATACTACCTTGTATTCTAAACCAACAGACCGGAACACCCTCTTACAAAGTAACAGCTTCCACCCCAGACAATTAAAAACGGGCATCATCAAATCACAACTGTTGAGAGTTATACGAAATAACTCCGATCTCATGAATCAGGCTAAGCAGCTACAGGATATAAAGATGAAATTCATAGAGAGAGGGTACAGCCCGGGACTAGTGGAGCAGGTTCTCAAGGAAGTGTCTCATTTGAACCAATCTTCATTGATTGAAAGGAAACCAAAGACGGGTGAAAATGATAATAAATTAAATTTTGTGACCTCATACAGCCCAGTATCAAATAAAATTGGTGATATTGTTCGCCAGAACTGGCACCTAATAAGGGTTGACCACTCTTTGCCTTTTGCTGGATCATCACCACCAAGAGTGGTGCATAGGAGCAACCAGAATCTTCGATCCATGTTGATGAAAACGGATCCGTGGAAGAAACCCCAAACCTGGCTGGCTAATGCCAAGCCAGGATGTTTCAAGTGTGGTAATTGTGTCACATGTAACTCGCTGCTAACTGGTTCTAAGTTTCACCATCCCCATACGAATAAGACCTACCAGATCAGGCATCGCCTAACTTGTACTTCTCAGTTTGTGGTATACTTTTTGACTTGCCCTTGTGGCCATTATTATGTTGGTAAGACCACCACTACCTTCAGGGAGAGGCTTGCCAATCATAAAAGTGCCATCAGGGCAGCACTGAAGGATGGCAGTGCGGACCAGCCTGTGGCACGCCACTTTCTTGAACACAATCATTCTGTGTCATCCTTGAAAGCAATGCTCATTGACATGGTGATCCCCCCCAGAAGGGGTGGCAACAGGCATAAGGAACTATTATGCTGTGAAAGCCGGTGGATCTATCGGCTGAACACACTCTGCCCACATGGACTTAATATGCATTTAGATTATTCTGTGTTCTATTAAGTTGATTATGCATTTAATAATATATTGTTCTTGACATTTTTTATGAATCACTACTTCCAATATCTTGTAATATGATTTTTTTTCTCTCTTGTCCCCCTCTCTGCTGGGATGTTACACTGGATGGGTTACCCATTTCAAAACTAAATGATGCGTAGTGGTTTGAGCACTCCCAGTTTGTTGACACTTTGGGGTGCTACCTTGGTGTGTGCCGTCATATGGTTCGTTCTACTATTATATATCCTCTAGTGTTGGTTCTGCATACTCCCCCCTCCTAGTGGGACATCCACTTGAGGTGTGTCTAATGGCTGATGGACCCCATATATTGATTCTGGGTTTCCACATCTGTATACTGGGAGTCATGTCTTTGACTAGGTATTTATGGTCGTTTGAGGAACGTTAATTTCTGGGTTTTCACATCAGCACACTGTTAGTCATGTCTTTGACTATGTATTTATGGTCGTTTGAGGAACGGTAATTTGCTCTGCATTATAATGAGAATATGCGATCCCATCCTTATTTTGTTGTATACTCTGGTTTATACAGTAGCTGAATGCAGTTACCACTGGTTTATTATGGCTTCCATTCTTTATCTACTATGTTATTTACATCTGTGACACTTGCCAATTCTAAGCATCCATAGTGTATGTATTTATGGTCGTTTGTGGAATGCTAATTTCTGGGTTTTCACATCTGTACACTGTTAGTCATGTCTTTGACTATGTATTTATGGTCGTTTGAGGAACGTTAATTTGCCCTGCATTATAATGAGAATATGCAATCCCATCCTTATTTTGTTGTATACGCTGGTTTATACAGTAGCTGAATGCAGTTACCTCTGGTTTATTATGGCTTCCATTCTTTATCTACTATGTTATATACATCTGTGGCACTTGCCAATTCGAAGCATCCATAGTGTATGTATTTATGGTTGTTTGTGGAACGCTAAATTTCTGGGTTTTCACATCTGTACACTGTTAGTCATGTCTTTGACTATGTATTTATGGTCGTTTGAGGAACGGTAATTTGCTCTGCATTATAATGAGAATATGCGATCCCATCCTTATTTTGTTGTATACTCTGGTTTATACAGTAGCTGAATGCAGTTACCTCTGGTTTATTATGGCTTCCATTCTTTATCTACTATGTTATATACATCTGTGGCACTTGCCAATTCTAAGCATCCATAGTGTATGTATTTATGGTTGTTTGTGGAACGCTAAATTTCTGGGTTTTCACATCTGTACACTGTTAGTCATGTCTTTGACTATATATTTATGGTCGTTTGAGGAACGGTAATTTGCTCTGCATTATAATGAGAATATGCGATCCCATCCTTATTTTGTTGTATACTCTGGTTTATACAGTAGCTGAATGCAGTTACCTCTGGTTTATTATGGCTTCCATTCTTTATCTACTATGTTATATACATCTGTGGCACTTGCCAATTCTAAGCATCCATAGTGTCTGCTGTTGTGGTATCAGCTGAACATGGTTATAATTGAGTTAATTAGAGTATCCAGCACTGTGTGCACTTCTCTGTAGTTGATACAGCTGCTACAGATGTGTTTTTGACACACCCCTATTGCCAACCAATGAGAGCCTGGTGATCAGGGCTTAAATAGTTTCCGGTTTCTGTTAATGGCATTCTGTTTTGCTGGTGGTGTTGTGTGCGGCTGCAAGTCGCCGTTGTGAGGTAATATAATTTGTCTGCTTCTTAATATTGTGGCCCAAAACATGGGGGTTGTTTATGTTTTTGCTAGGGCTGTGGGCACCACATGTAGTTAACGGTGGGTGTGTAACGCATAAGACATGCAGCTGACATGGGACAATAATCATGCTATAGTGCGGTCTGCTTACATATTGCCCGAGTTTAATCTATATTTGTGGACTGGAAAGTTAGACTACCTATTGAGCTTATACCATGTGGGGCACATATTAACGGCAGTGTGGATTTGCAAGGTTGTAACTACTGTCAAATGTTGGTAAGGTACATGCGTATATACTTAGGGGGTACTAGTGCAATACTAAGGTTTGCACATGACTGTAGACCTAGTTGAGTCTTTTGAAAGTGTTACGAGTGCAATACTAAGATGTGCACATGCTTGTATACGTGGTTGTGGTTTTCTTTGAAGGTAGGGTCCAGCGTGACTACTGCACGCAATGTCAGGTTGTCAGATGCGAGATAAATGAGCATCAGGAAGTGATATAGTGCCTTTTTGTTGCTAAATGTATAATGTATAATATATGGTGCACCTATCTGCTTTGAAACATTAGAACAACTGTATATGGTCTCAGAGCCTGAGGCGGTTTCTAATGAGGTATGGGGACTTGCTAGTCTCTTTTGAAGGGTCTTTTATGTATATGGCAGGCCAGCGTATACCGGACTTTGCATAACACATAAACTGTGCAGCCGTATGGTGTTTTACCTACAATTGAGTTACATACGCTTTGTTTGCTTGCTAAGATTATAATATATACCCCACCAGTGTATATCCAGAGCAGATTGAGAGTATTGGAGGGACTGTATTGTTGTATCTCCTAGCGCTATGTGTATGGTTTTGCCTTATTTTTATTTTTATTTTTATTTGTATTTTTTCTATGTTTATTTTCATTATTTGTGGGTTTATTTTTCTGCCTGCAAACAATTTGGTGGTGGGATTACGCATTGATGTTGTGTTTTGTGTTTTTAAATCTGTTATTTTTTCTTCTTCGTTTAACAGTTGTTCATCTGTCTTGATGAAGGCTTCTATGTAAGCCGAAACGTCGACCTATCCTTATGACTTTCTAACGTTGTTGTTATAAACAATAAACTAACTTGGATGTATATAAATCCTGAGAGTGCCCTCCCTTTCCTAGCTCTTACATATATATATATATATATATATATATATATATATATATATATATATATATATATATATATATATATATATATATATAGTAGATGTGGAACAAAGCACTCACTGGTCTTGAAATATATTTAAACTTGAGTTTTATTTGCCGTGATGTTTCGGGGTGTTCACCCCTTCATCAGTCCACCCGAAACGTCACTGCAAATAATACTCAAGTTTGAATATATTTCAAGACCAGTGAGTGCTTTGTTCCACATCTACTATCTACCTGCCTCTTAGCACCCTGACATATATATATATAATGCAATATAAGGCTAAACATTTTAAGCCCATTTCAAAGTTACCATATAGCTATTTTTAATGTATATACAGTAAAACCACTATTAGAACAAACCAATCTTTTATGCAATTGTCAATATCAATTTGTTAGTTTTTCTATGTGCAGTTCAAGTAGCTTTATTTATGTAAATTATTTTGTAACATACAGGGTACAATGCTTTTAAAACCTTGAGGGAAATGTGCGAGTCTGCTTTTCACAATCTAAGAAGCAACGTTCACTAGACTTCTGTTTCTTAAACTCTCTGCCACCTCTGAGTCGGCATTTAGAAATAACCCTGAACACGTTTGTTTGGGGCGAATGGCAGCCCATTCGCATGAGAGAAGGGGGTGGCAGTACACACACAAATGAGTGTATAATGATACATACAGTGTCCGTTGCCTATTCTCTGTAAAGCCGGACGGACAGGTTCTCAATTAGGGAACCTTGTCTGCACCGGCTTTGTACATAGGGCCGATAAAATGAACATGTATTTCAAAAATAGCTAGTTTAACATAACTGCATTTCCAGTAGTCACAACTACTTAAATAGGCAGTTAAAGGCTAGAGTACAAGTGGAGCACTAATTTTTCGTGCGCCCGCAAATGGGCAAATTTGCCTGTAGGCGGGCGTGGCATAAATAACCAGCCATTATAAGCTTGCGGCAGCAATTAGTGCTCAGAAAATTAACCAGAGATCAGATCTCTGGTTTATTTTCTAAAAGTGCCCCAAATGCCTCCAAAATGAAGGGTCTTTTAGTTATTTATGAAAAAAAAGTATCATTAAGGGTTAAACGTGGCGAGTATGGGGTGTTTGAAAAAAAAAACGGCACTGAAAAGTGCCTTTACATTGCGGTCTATGGGAACTGTGTGTTCTCTGTAAATATATATGCATATGCTTATATACATATAAATGTATGTGTTAATATGTGTATGAAAAAGACCTATAGGACCTATAGGGCAGAAGCCCTACGACAATTCACTGATGTCACCCAATACTCTGTTCTTCCTTTCAATCCCACCACACGTTATCAGGTAGAACTTATGCACCTTCTAGATGATGGGTTAGAGAAGGGTTTCCTGGACAGGAATACTCTGGACTACTTATATGTAGAACATCCTGTGACCCCAGTGTTTCACCACCTCCTGAAGGTGCATAAGTCCCTGATAGGAGTCAAGGGTCTCCCAATTGTGAGCGGAATTGGATCTCTTTTTGAACATGTATCTGAATGGATTGATACCATCCTTTGTCCATTGGTACAGGCACTTCCAAGTTACTTACAAGATACCAAGCATGTGCTCAGAACAATGAATTACTTACAATGGGATTCCGCCCACAGTTGATGTCACTGCTCTTTATTCCTCTATACCACACAAGCTAGGTCTCACAGCACTACAATTTATTCTGACCAATTATTCCACCTTAGGATTAGATTTTCAGAAAAACGTGATTGAAGTTACAGGATTTCTATTATGTCACAAAATTTGCCCCCTCTTACGCCAACCTTTACATGGGTTGGTGGGAGCTGTCCCACATCTATTGAGATGAAAACCCCTTCAGGTCAAACATCTCGTATTTTGGTCGTTTCATAGATGACTTGCTTTTCATTTGGATAGGGGAATCTGACAGCATAGCTGAATTCCCGACTTATATTAATCAGAATAATCTTAATCTTAAATTCCCCTCTGCGATACACAAAATGACCATACATTTTTTTGACATCACCCTAACAGGTACAGAAGCAGGAAAAACCGAGAGCAGCATTTACAGAAAGCCCATATCGGGCAATTCTGTGTTGCATGCCAGAAGCTGTCATCCCAAAAACGTCACACACTCTATAGCCAAAGGTCAATTGATCAGGGCTAAGAGGAATTGCTCTACTAATGAAACGTTTGTGGAACATCAAAAAGATCTCCTAGATCGCTTAAATAAAATGGGGTACCCTAAAAAAGTGGTTAATATGGCAGTTCAAGAGGTACAGAGGATTGATCGCAACACTTTACTTGAGGATAAGACAAAGAATCATACACAAAATTACTCGGGTCAAGTTACATTTGTAACAGATTACAGTTCAGATTACCAGTCCATTTGTGATATTGTGAAGAAACATTTTAAACTACTTGTGTCAGATGATAAGCTCATTGATTGTGTTTCAGAAGGCATTAGATGTTCCTATCGTCGAAACAAAATGTTGGGTAATTATTTATCACCCACTGTCTTTAGCAATCCTCGTGCCACAACCAGTTCCTGGTTAACATCTAAAGGCATGTTTAGGTGTGGCAGCAATAGATGCAAAGCCTGTGATTACATTATCATCTCTGACACTTTTACATCATCAGTCACCCATAAATCATATTATATCAATTGCTGCCTAAATTGTACTTCACACCATGTTATCTATTTGATAACTTGTACTCTTTGTAATGTTGAATACGTTGGTCCTACAACACGAGAAATCAGATCCCGCATTAGTGAACATTTATCCACCATTAATGTGGGTAAATCCACCTCACCGATAGTACAGCATTTTGTAACTAAACATCAGAAAGACATTTCATCTCTCAGATAGCTAGCTATAGATCACATACCTTACCCCAAAAGGGGTGGAGACAGGCAGAGATTATTAGAAAAACGTGAAATGTTATGGATATTTAAGTTGTCAACCAAGGTTCCCTTAGGTTTGAATGCAGAATATGATCTTATAAATTTTTGGGAATAAATAGGTTTATTAATTGATTTATTCATTTGCCATCATAGTTTTTATATTGACACATTATACATCTCAATACTTCATATTTCACCTATGAAATTTGGCAATTTTTTGCATTTTTGTAAACAATGTGAATTTTCATACTTTAACAATATTTTTCTCCAATAGTACAACACTTTAAAACTTAACATCAGATAGACGTTTCATCTTCTAGATGGTTAGCTATAGATTATATTCCCTACCCCAAAAGGGGTGGAGACTAGCAGAGTTTATCGGAAAAATGTAAGTTACTATGTATGTCTAATATGTCAACCAAGGTGTTTTTTTGTCAATAATGTGAATTTCATATCCTGATTACATCTCTCTCTATTATCAGTTTCCCTCTATATACTTCTAATAGGTTCTTATCCATCTTACCTTGTAACCAAGTTTAAAAATCGTTTAGCAGAGAGTCTAATGTATTATGTTTTTTCAACACAGGTACTTCTAGTTACGTCACTAGAAAGGTGTGTTCAATTTTACCAATGGGTGCAAAGCACACCCTTTTTAAATGAGCATGTGTGCAATACTTTTTTTAAGCAATAGTGAGTATGGCATTTAGCTGAAACGCGTATACTGTAGTGTTTTGTTTTTGTACCTGTGTACTTCCATGGTCTTTTTAACATTTTACCAATAAATGTTATTTTTTATACTTTTGTTGCTGTTTCAACCCCTCCTTTTGGTTGATATAATATGTGTATGAACACATATTAACATATAGATGTATATTTCAAATTGCTGCCCATCACTGCGCAACTTACCCCCTTTGCTGCGCTTAGGTTCTGTGCCGTGTATGACTGCATCAGAACAAAGCTCCCATTGGAACCTATGGTAGCATACTCTTGTGAGCGAAATGCTTCCGTGCTATGCGAACACAAGGTCTCGTTCACATTGCACCTAACTCGTAGGTGACGGGCTAGAATTATCCCGATCAGTTTCGATCAGTTTTATTGACACCCCCTGCTAGCAGCCGTTTGGTCGCGAATGTGCAGGGGCAGCATTGCAAAAGCATTTCACAAGAAATGCTTGTGCAATGTTAAATGCCTGGCGGACATGATTCACTACAGCGAATCATGTCCGCCCGGCATTTAATAAATAGACCCCTTGGTGTTTTTTTAAAGAATATAAGATATATAACAAAATATAACTAAATTCAAGCCAGTGGCAGCTTGTGGGTTATTCAAATGGGGGTTCACAATATATGAACTGGGGTTAAATACCACCTAGCAATCAAGCACACACACACGCACACACACACACTCACTCACACACACTCTCAAACACACACACACATTCTCTAGCACACACACTCTCAAACACACATACACACTTTCAAACACACACACTTTCAAGCACACACACACACACACACACTCAAGCACACACACACTCTCAAGCACACACACACACACCCTCACACTCTCAAGCACACACACCCTCACACTCAAGCACACACACACCCTCACACTCTCAAGCACACACACACTCTCAAGCACACACACAAACAGACACCCTCACACTCTCAAGCACACACACCCTCACATTGTCAAGCAAACTCTTAAACACACACAGTGTAGAAAAGGGTCATGTGAAGAACTATGGATGTGACATGTAAAGAGGGTTGTCAGGGTTTCATTATAATGTGAAAACAAGGAAGAAATTAAGGAGATCCGGTACTTCTTGGTGCACTTTGTAGAAACAAGGCTTTATTGGCAAGTAAAAACAAGTATCAACAGCTCCAACAATTCACTCATTGCAGCAGACAACAGCACAGGATGGTGGTCACTAATGCTGACGCGTTTCAGCTTCCCACGCCGTAGTCATAGCATAATTAGTGACCATCACCCTTGGTTTAAAAAGGTGTTGCTTACACCCTATTGGTTAAAATGTTAAACACACCTCTTGTGCCGTAATGCTTATAGATTATACCGTTAAGATAAAGCCTCTATCTAGGGCAATATAACATGACTGTTGGTATTTAAAATATATGTGTATTCGTATTAGTATACCTTAATACCTCAGCTTTGCATAGCAATATATTTCAATTTGGTTAAGGCTTATATCAATCCAATACAAATGTTAAAGATTAGTTAGGTCAGAATGTGATATGAGCAATGATAAGTTGTTAGAAAAATAATAACGGCATTAAAATTTACAGTTAGAGAACAGGCAAATGCGTTGGTTCCATAATGTTTTGTCTCAATCAAAAAGTATCAAAAAGATAGATATTGAACACAAAGTGTGGAGAGAATCAAAATGGTGCCAATTTAAGTAACTTATATCTCACATTATACATCATTTGCAGACTACAATACAAAATATTGTTTTATATTATGTGCTGCATATTTCTCATTCAGAAACATAGATGAACTGAATAGACCCTAATGCCAAAAATTAATGAGATCAAATTCACTGTTTAGCCCAAAAGGTCTCCTTGTCTTAAGCTTCACTATCCAAAAGACCTCTTCTCTGGCTAATAATAAATCCCTGTCCCCTCCTCTCTGGTGAGATGGGACTTGTTTTACAATGGTCCAATTTAGAGAGACAGCGATTTTGTTATGAACATGTGAAAAATGTGTGATCAAGGGTGTAGTGAGGGTACCTATTTTGATATTGTTAATGTGCTCACATACTCTGGATCTGACTTCTCGTGAAGTCATTCCTACATATTGCAAATTGCATTGTGTGCATGTTAGAAGGTAAATTACATAGGTAGCCCTACAGTTAAAACATTTCTCATGTTCAAAAGTCTCTCCAGTCATAGTACTAGCAAAACCATTTCCCACGGATAGATGGTTGCATGCTATACAGTCAGTATAGTGACATCTAAAGACCCCCTTTGTGCTCAGCCAAGAGCTTGGGGTATACCTACTCCTAGCTCTAAGCATGGTGGGTGCCACTTTATTTCCTATTGTGGCCCCTCTTCTAAATGCAAAGCGGCAGCCTTTTTTGGCTACATCAGCTAGGCCTTCGTCCGCTAGAAGTAAAGGAAAATGTTTGGACACTATATTACAAATCTCCCCATACTGGTCACTGTAAGTTGTCAAGAATGTTGTTATATTTTGTGTGTAGCCCTTAGTCTGGTCACTGTTTTTGCTTTTATTTGTCACCAATAGGGAGTCCCTGTCTCTTTTGCTAATCTCTTTCTTGATATCTAATACCATTTTCTTGGGGTAATCTCTAGAGACTAGCCTGTCTGTCAACTCACTTGCTTGTGTCTCAAATGTGGATTTGTCAGAGCAGTTCCTCAATGTCCTGACAAATTGTCCCTTGGCAATCGCTTTAAAGACTCTGCTTGGGTGGTTGCTCTTAGCATGTAATATTGTGTTTTTGGCTGTAGGTTTGCGGAATACACTCGTAGATATACAGCCTTTTGTTCCTGATGCTACTCCTGTTAAAGACACATCCAAGTAATTAATTGTATAAGGATTGGTTTCAAAAGTGAAACTTAGGCCTATGTTATTGTTGTTTAGCTCATCAATGAATCTCACGACCAAATCTGTATCTCCCTGCCAGATCACTATGAGATCGTTTATAAATCTCTTATAGAATTGGATGTATTGTTTGTACTGATTTCTATCTCCATAGATGTGGAACTGCTTGCACCACCCCATATAGAGGTTGGCGTAGGAGGGGGCAAACTTCGCCCCCATAGCAGTTCCACATCTCTGGAGATAGAAACTGTTGTCAAAGCAAAAATAATTATGAGTGAGTAAGAAGTGTGTCACTCGTAGTATAAAACTACATTGTACATCCTCAAATTGTCCCGATCTAGTTAGGAAATACCTGATGGCTTTTAGGCCTTCCTTATGTGGTATGGAAGAATAAAGAGCTTTAACATCTATGGTAAGCCAGGTATTAGTTCTATTCCAGCCTTGTTCCTTCAACAATCCTAGTAGATGTTTTGTATCTGTCAAATGGCTTGGGAAACTTTCCACAAATGGCTGTAATATCGCATCAAGCCATTGTGAGAGCCTCTCCGTTAGAGATCCAATGTCCCTTATAATGGGTCTGCCCTGTATTTCTGTGCCTGATTTACGACTTTTTTTATCGTCATCGAACATCCCTATCTCTCTACCTTCATCTAATAGATCCATTAGTTCAAGGTTGAAGTCATTTGTAGGATCTTTATTAAGCAATATATACTGCTCTACATCCATTAGTTACCTTTATAATCTTTTTAAGCATTATGACACAGGAGGTGTGTTTAACATTTTAACCAATAGGGTGTAAGCAACACCTTTTTAAACCAAGGGTGATGGTCACTAATTATGCTATGACTACGGCGTGGGAAGCCGAAACGCGTCAGCATTAGTGACCACCTTCCTGTGCTGTTGTCTGCTGCAATGAGTGAGAGTGAATTGTTGGAGCTGTTGATACCTGTTTTTACTTGCCAATAAAGCCGTGTTTCTACAAAGTGCACCAAGAAGTACCGGATCTCCTTCATTTCTTCCTTGTTTTCATTTATCCTTAGCCTACGGGGGAGCCTGGTTTCATTGCTCCAGGTCGAGCCCCCTCATCCACCCAATAGGGAACGGAGGCGGGACTAAACAGTGACGTCAGATGCCGAACTGAGCTTGGCCACATGAACTCACACGGCATCGAGGATCCCAGTTAGCTTAAGCAGGGGAGCGGACGGCAGAGCCAGAGATACTGCAGTTGGCGGGTGGACTGAGCTCCCCCAGGTCCGAGTACTGAAGCAACGATCAGTGAGTAGAATTGTATGTGGGCCATTGTATTTGATTGCCTTGTTCACTGTTATTACCTATTGGGGAAGGGGCGAGGAGAGGTGCTTTGTCCGAGGAACACACGGATAGGAGAAATCACTTTGCTCTTTCATTATAATGTGCTCAGTGCAGATATATTTCATTTTTAAAATGGGCTCCACAAACATGATGCCCACTGCATGACTGCACTTCTTTGTTACACTGATGTTTAAGTGTTAATTAACCTATTCATTGACAAAAAAGGTTGTAAAGCATGGTTTTGGAATCTGTTGCATCCATCTCTACCAACAAACGAAATATAAATAAGCATGAAATATGATTATTACCATGCAAGTGCAATATGCTAAATACATGGAGGTTTAAAGGGACAATAGCAACCCACTGAGATACTCAGTCTCACTTATTTGGTCAGGGACATCAGTGTCAAACTGTCAAAGCATATTTGCCGATCAAGCCTGTAGGAGCCTAGGAGGAGCGTTATTTAAACTACTGTTGTTAGACACGGCAGTTGCCCAGTGCACGCCTCTGCTTTAGTGGAGCCTAACTCAGTTATTAAGATGGTGTGGTCTGTGGTGTCTAAGTTACAGAGTTAACAAGATGTTGAAACGTATTTGTCTTTGGCTGCAGTCTCATTTTATTACATTAAGTAATAATAAAATGAGACTGTCTGCAGCCGAAGACATATACGTTTAAACACCTTGTTAACTCTCTGGCCGGTCCGGTACAGTGCTAGCCCGCAGCAGTGCTAAAAGTAGTGGAAAATATTTATTTGTCGGATTCAGTACTGTAATTGCATTACAGAGACAGTAGTACTGAATCTGATTACTTATCAGAGGGCTCAATATTTTATAAGTTCTCTGCTCTGGCGAGCAGAGAACTTATAAAATATTGAGCCGGCTGATAAGTAATCAGATTCTGTACTGTCTGTAATGCAATACGGTACTAGGCAGGCCCCAAACATGCCCCAAAGAAGTTAAATATACAAAACAAGTTAAATTTACAATTTAGAGGCTCCTTCCACCTCAGTTTCTCCAAGCCACAGCAGACTCCATGTCAGGTTTTTTTCCCTGCTTTGTTTGCCATGTGCTGCTGGCAGACATTTTACTTACCTCTTACTGAATCTGGTGCAGATTGTCTAATGCTGCTCATTTCCTGCACGCCCTCTTATGGCCAGACTGGTGTACATCATCCATGTGAGACAGGTTACAGTCTCAGTATTGTGATGTCATCACTTATTATTTAAAGGGCCTTTATGCTTTACCCTTGTGTTGTCTCAGACCTGTTTGTGAGTTCCTGTTCCTGTGTATTACCTGGCTGTCTGATGTCCCTCCTGTTTCCTGACTTGACTCGTCTGACTACTCGCTTTTTTTCGTTACTCTCTGACACAGCTCTTGCCTGGGTTAATCCCTTGTTGGAGACTAATAAACCTGTGATTTTTAAATTACCCTGAATTTGTGGCCTCCTTTCGAAGGGTTTTTGATGTTCCGTCTTGCTCCTCCTCTGCTGCTAAACGACTCACGTCCATTCAGCAAGGTACGAGATCTGTTGCTCAGTATGCCATTGAGTTCCGTATGCTTGCCGCAGAGGTAGGTTGGAATAATGAAGCCCTTGTTGCCGCCTTCTTTCATGGGCTCTCTGATGCGATTAAAGACGAAGTTGCTGCCAGATATTTACAAGAGGATCTTGAAGCATTGGTGTCTTTTTTGATCGTAATTGACATCAGACTCAGAGAGATTCCCTCTTTTAAGGAGCGCTTGCGGAAGCCTCCTGTTCCATTGTCTCCTACGTGTTTGTTCCCACCCATGCCTCCCTCTCCTCCCATGCCTCCTGGTCCCGAGTCACCAGGTACTGCTGAGCCGATGCAGTTGGGATTCACATGTCTCTCCACCGCGGAGAGGGCCTTTAGGAGGAGAGAGGGGCTCTGCCTCTATTGTGGGTTACAGGGCCACCTTTTAAAGTCTTGTCCTACACAGCCGGGAAAAGCTGAAATGTGAGTTCCATCAGACTCAAGTAACCTTCCTAGGTTATGTAATCTCCATTGCAGGGTTCTCCATGGATCCTGAAAAGTTGTCTGCAGTCCTGCAGTGGCCTCGCCCAGTTGGTCTTCAACGTTTTTTGGGCTTTGCCAATTACTATAGGAAGTTTATTAAAAACTTTTCTTCCTTGGTCAAACCTATCACTGACGTGACCTGTAAGGACAATGATCCACTCCATTGGTCACCTACTGCCAATAAGCATTTTGAGAGTCTTAAGACTGCCTTTGCTGCCGCTCCAGCTCTGGCTCTTCCTAACCCTTTCCTGCCTTTCATTCTTGAGGTCGATGCATCTGATACTGGAGTAGGTGTCCTCTTGTCTCAACGTCCTACACCTGACGGTTCCTTGCATCCGTGTGGTTTCTTCTCTAAGAAATTGTCTCCAGCGGAGTGCAATTATGAAATTGGCATCAGGGAATTACTGGCCATAATTTTGGCACTCAAGGGATGGAGGCATCTTCTCGAGGGGACTAGCGTACCAGTGCTCATTCTTACTGACCACAAGAATTTGGCTTATCTATCCGAAGCAAAATATTTGCCGCCCCGAAAGGCCAGATGGGCGCTATTTTTGTCTCGGTTTAATTATGTGGTCTCCTACCTGCCTGGTAGTTAGAATGCTAGGGCTGATGACCTCTCTCGACAATTTTCGCCTCTGTGCAAGGAGGAGTCTGTACCTATTCTAGTTATACCTCCTGGCCATATTTTGGCTACCATACGTACTAATTTGACTTTTCCCTTGGGGGAGGAGATTCTGTCTGCACAAACCAATGCACCTCCTTAAAAAACCTAGTGGTAAGTGCTTTGTTCCTGAGAATCTTCAAACTAAACTATTGCACACTTACCACTATCCTTAAGCTGCAGATCACCCAGGCAAGAACCAAATGATTTGGTCTGTCACTCGACAATTCTGGTGGCCAGGTCTTCGTTCTGATGTTGCTGCGTATTTTGCCTCCTGCTCAGTCTGTGCACAGAATAAGACTCCTCGACATCTTCCTGTGGGTCTTCTTCCACCTATTGCTAATGGTGAGCATCTTTGGACACATCTTTCCATGGACTTCATTGTCGAGCTCCCTGTTTCCAATGGCAATACTGTTATCCTAATGGCGGTTGACCGTTTTTCTAAAATGTCACATTGCATTCCCTTGAAGAAGCTGCCTACCGCTCAGGAACTTGCTTACATTTTTGCCAGAGAGGTCTTCCATTTACATGGGTTGCCCGAGGATATAGTCTCGGACCGGGGTAGCCAGTTTGTCTCAAGAGTTTGGCATTCCTTTTGTGCTCAAATGGGGATCCAGCTTTCATTCTCCTCAGCATATCACCCTCAATCCAATGGGGCTGCGGAATGGTCTAATCAAGCTCTGGAACAGTTCCTTTGTTGCTATGTCTCAGATCACCACAATAATTGGTCTGAACTGTTACCTTGGGCAGAGTTCGCTTGTAATAGTGCTATTAATGCTCCCTCCCAGTTATCCCCATTCATGGCGAATTATGGGTTCCAACCATCCTTGTTGCCTGATTCATACATGGCTCAGGGTATTCTGGCTTTGGAGGAGCATCTCCGGCAACTCCGTTCCACGTTGGTGCAGATTCAGGATTGCCTTCATCGTTCTATGCAGCACCAAAAGTTCCAGGCTGATAGTAGGTGTCTGCCCGCGCCTTCCTACCAGGTTGGTGAGAGGGTTTGGCTGTCCTCCCGCAACTTGAACCTTCAGGTGCTTTCCAATAAACTGGCTCCCTGTTATGTTGGTCCTTTTCGAATACTCCAACGGGTCAATCCTGTGGCCTACGCTCTTGACCTTCATCCTGCAATGCGCATCTCCAATGTTTTTCATGTCTCCTTCTTGAAACCATTGGTTTGTAATTGGTTTACCACTGTGTTGCCTCATCCTATCTCTGTTGACAACCATGAAGAATATGAGGTCAGCAGCATTATTGACTCTCGTAGGTCCAGAGGCCGCGTACAGTATTTGGTTTACTGGAGGGGCTACGGTCGGGAGGAGTGTTCATAGGTTCCCTCCTCTGATGTTCATGTTCCCGCCCTCCTCCGTGCCTTTCATGCCCGTTTCCCCAATAAGCCTTTAGTCCTCCCGCGGGGGAGGTGTTGTTGAGGGGAGGATACTGTCAGGGTTTTTTCCCTGCTTTGTTTGCCATGTGCTGCTGGCAGCCATTTTACTTACCTCTTACTGAATCTGGTGCAGTGTGTCTGATGCTGCTCATTTCCTGCACGCCCTCTTATGGCCAGACTGGTGTACATCATCCATGTGAGACAGGTTGTAGTCTCAGTATTGTGATGTCATCACTTATTATTTAAAGGGCCTCTGCTCAGTATGCTTTGCCCTTGCGTTGTCTCAGACCTGTTTGTGAGTTCCTGTTCCTGTGTATTACCTGGCTGTCTGACATCCCTCCTGTTTCCTGACTCGGCTCGTCTGACTACCAGCTCTGGCTTTGACTCCTGGCTTGTTATTTGACTTGTGGACTTTTTATTATTTCTTTGTTATTAATAAAGGTGTGATTATTTTTGCACTTCTCGTCTCAGTCTGATTCCTGGCACCCTGACACTCGACATGTGAGGTGCTATCTCACTGAGGGCTCCAGGCTGAGCAATGTCCCTTGGTGCGCGGGAATAATTAGTCTTGTGTGCTCATGCCGGCCAGGCTCCTCCTCCCACACGCTGTCATCACTTTACATGGTCTCACTCGCACAGTCAGAAGTGTGCGATTAACAAGGTATGGGTTGGGAGGGGGCACTACAGGCACTTAGAAATAAGTGCAAAGAGCTTGAAGCCTATACTTCTATCTATCGCACGTGCAGTGCAATAGATAGAAGTAAAAACAGCAATTTTATTTTTTTTACAAAATTGGACTGGCACCTGTTTTAGCTGAATAATTATCATTTTTCCAATAGGGAGCTATTGGAAAAATTATATTCAGCCAAAAAGTTTTTTTCCCCCATTCTCTCTCAGGGGTTTCATGTGCGCCTGTGCTCCTATAGAGGAGCCTCCACTGATTCAAGCATGTCCTGTTATGGATATGAAAAAACAGCAGTTAGTTATTTAAAAAAATTCAGTTGCAAGTTACAGGAAATCCATATTGATGCACTACTCATCCTTAGGGCTTGATTGCTCAATGGTTGATAAAAACAACTACCACAGTAGATATAGACACAGCAGTAGAGGACAGGAAACTTTTAGCTCATGGATCAAATCAGTCAACAGCTGTGCCCCCTCTAAAATTCTATATTTAATAGTTGGAAAAAAAACAAGTGAAACAAAACACATAGAAAATCATAAAGTAAGGATGTTAAAAAAAATACAATGTATATATATATATGTGTGTGTGTGTTTGTATGTGCATAAAACATACAGGTTCAGATTACAAATGGGGCAAAAAAGATTAGCGATTTTAAGTGCCAACAGTGCTCAAGTTAAATCAATATTAATTATTAATATTAAAAGTTGAAAGCAAAAAAGTATAAAAGTCACTAAGTTTGAAAACAGTTGGGTTTTTTTTAAATTTATTCACCATTATCTTTCTCACTAATTCATTGGAGTAGATTTAACAAACAGCGAATACTGCTTTCTACACCCAAAGTTTCCGGCTCGCCAGAAACGTAAGTTAAGAATCAGCAGTCTGAAGAACGCTGCTCCTTAACTTGTCCACCACCTTTTAGGGATACGATCAGGATGATTAACACCTCCTGCTAGCGGCCGATTGGCCACGAATGTGCAGGTGGTGGCATTACACAAGCATTTTACTAGAAATACTTGTGCAATGTTAAATGCCGACAGTGTATGCTACAGCGAATCATGTCCTCACGGCACTTGGTAAATTTACCCCATTGACTGGCTTAAAAAGAAATTCTATTTTTAGAGAGATATTCATTTTAAGTTTATAGTTTAGAGATCCAAAGTGAAAAAAAATCTAACAGTTTCAGTATCTTCTTCTCCTTGAGTAATATTTTTTTCTAATCTTTTTAAGTGAAAACATATTCTGTTCATTATACTGCCAAGCATTCATGTTGGCTGCTAAAAATAGTTTTAACTCTGTTAATTATTAAACATTTACAATAAAAAATGTTATCCTGTTCCATGTAATGCTGCAGTAATTACATTTATGCTGCTGGTTTATTCTATCTTTAGATATGTTTGGGACCCACGCACACACAAAATATATTTTGTTTTGTTTTAGCATTGTCAAGTTTACTGTAAACCATTTTAGGCAGATAGTCAACTTCTAGAGACCTAGGGGTCAATTTACCAATGTCTGGCGGACATGATACGTTGTCGGCATTTAACATTGCACAAGCAGTTCTGGTGAACTGCTTGTGCAATCCCGCCCCCTGCAGATTTGCGGCCAATCAACCGCTAGCAGGGGTGTCAACTAGATTATAATGTGGTGCACTATTGTTGCGCAAGTCGCAATGAGCAATATCGCTACTGCGCTCAAGCGCAAACTTGTATAAAGTGTAAGGTTTAAAAAATTATGTGCAACTTACAAAATCTATTAATTTGCAGTTAAGTAGCTAAAAACATGTCAAATTATTTTAGACAATATTCATATTTAATAATGTGTTTAACTGTGTATGCACTGTAAATATTTCACATTCCAATGTTCTTCACATCTATAAAATTATATTCATATCTGTATATATCTATATATAATCACCTATCTATCTATCTATCTATCTATCTATCTATCTATCTATCTATCTATCTATCTATCATCTATCTATCTATATACAGTATATATATATATATATATATATATATATATATATATTTACTGTATATATATATATATATATATATATATATATATATATATATATATATATACTGTATATAGATAGATATAGATAGATAGATGCCTGTAAATCATAATGTTCTTAATTTATCCAGAATAATGGTTTTCATATTGCTTTTAACTTTTTTAAAACCGTTTCTTGCATAGCGTTATCTTATTTGTAAAATGAATAAGCATTTAGTAGAGAAAACTACAAAAAAACTGCAGATTTATGTAGAAATATGTATTTATAAATGAATAGAATAGATTATGATATGTGGAGAACACATTGGGATGTAAAATATTAATATTTCATATCTGGTTAATGCACTTAAGAAAATATGATTGAGTTTGCATGCAAGTAGGGTGTGTGTGTGTGTGTGTGTCCCCATACACACACACACTTTTTACCTTCAATTGACATCTATAGGAGAATACATTAATGCACTCTTGGTATTGTACGCTCAGCTTTTTGAACGCATCGGGTTTCAACTTTTGATACGTGAGGTATCCAATGTGCTTCAAAAGCCAAGCCGAGCGCAGTTAGTGCATGAGCGATAATGACCGTTCCACTCATAATCTAACCCTCACCCGGAAAACAAAAAACATTTTGTGAGCAAATAACAGATAGATTGTGATTGATCCTATAGAAAGTAAGCATTTCTGTATTCTTTTTATGGTGGGATATAAAATGAAGTTGGAGTCTTGTGGATTCCCTTAGCAACAAGGCCTTATTCTCAAATAAATATTATTGGCCTTTAAAAGAAATAAGTTTTAAATGATGATATACTTCAGCAGCCTCAAGTCTGGGACTCATGGAACCATGAAGAAATAAAGTTCTCACTTTAGTAAGTGGATAAGATAAACTTCCCACTGGGTCTTGGGTTATTTGAGTTATTTTATTTTAAACCTTTTACAAATATCATAGACATTTTAAAATGTCCCTTTTTAAAGGTTTCACAGCAGAAGCCCATTAAAATTAACCTGTCAAATAAACACGCTTCACAGCACTGCTGAAAATGGCTCAAAAGTACTACCCATGACAGTGAGTTTCAAATGACAGCTTAATTATTGATCAATGAGACAAATTATGTATGATGTATTTCTTGCCTGCCTATAAATCATAATGTTCTTAATTTATCCAGAATAATGGTTTTCATATTGCTTTTAACTTTTTTAAAACCGTTTCTGTTCTTATACATTACTAGAAACAAGATTTCGCTTGCATAGCGTTATCTTATTTGTAAAATGAATAAGCATTTAGGAGAGAAAACTACGTCTGGGTCTATATAAACTCACAACTTTTTTTTTTGTTACTGTTCAGTTTAGCAGTACAGTGCTAAACATATGGGTGAATCTAGTAACATGGTAAAATTTAAGGCTACATCATTATTAATATGTTGCTCAAGTTCTTGTTAGCTGATTATTACCATGTATTGCACTTCTCTTTTTAGTAAATTTGTCTTGTTTACATTTGAATCTCTTATTCTTGTCATTACTTATGATAATCAGCTGTATTACATCCATTTACGCTTGATGTCTTGAAATATATGTCTCTAATCGATATTTAGTTGAAATGTTTAAAATTAAGACATAATCAGTAGCACAAACAATGATGTGTTTACTCACATGTACATATAAACAAAAAACAAACACAAACAAGACCATGTGATTGTACACACGCTTAAAGGGACAGTAAACCTTACAAATAATGTTATATAATTCTGCACATAGTGCAGAATTATATAACATTATATTAGCGCAAACTTTGTAAAACATAATATACCCTTTGAATTTTTAAAAAAAAACGCTGTTTTACAGACCCGCTCTCTGTGCTCTTCTGAGCGAGTCTGTTTTTTTTAAGAAAGCATCGGGCCAGCTGTATAGTCACAGCCCATCCCGACCGAGCCATTATACACAGTGCAGATCGCTCCTGCAGAAGAGCAGATAGAAGAGCAGAAGAGCAGAGAGCTCCTGCAGAAGTATCCAAATGCATGCAGAGCAGAGAGCGGGTCTGTAAAACAGCCATTTTTAAAAAAAAATTCAAAGGGTATATTTATGTTACAAAGTTTGTGCTAATATAATGTTATATAATTCTGCACTATGTGCAGAATTCTATAACATTATTTTTAAGGTTTACTGACACTTTAAGTGTGCATGCATAAGTGTACACACAATCTTGCACATATACATGAGCAAAGCTTGCACAAACCCAAATGTTCACTCACCCATGTGTCCAAATGTGCACGCGCACACACATATATCTATCTATCTATCTATCTATCTATCTATCTATCTATCTATCTATATATCTATCTATTAGACTTATGCATTTGGATCCTTCGTTCGGATCCAAATGCGGAAGCAATCGCTATTCAGGCTTTTTGGAGCCTGATTGATTCTGGAACAAGATTACCATGTTAACATATCTTAACGTGGTGATCTTGCACCAGTATCAATCCGGCTCCTAAAGAGCCAAATAGCACTTACTTCTGCATTCAGATCCTATCGAAGGATCCAAAGACACAAGTTTACTATCTATCTATCTACCTATGTATCTATCTATTTATCTATATATCCGTCTATTACAATAAAATGTATAAAATTCAATTAAAAAACAAAAGCAGCTTGCATTAGCAGAGTTTAAGATGTTAAAAATCAAATAGGTTCCACACACAAGCATAAGTGCACACACATAATTTCAAAGGCAATAAAAATTATGTTACCCTATCAAATCCAGATATCCTGAACATGAAGTAATGGAATTTTCAATGCAAGATTATCAAAACGTTAGTATCGTAGTTTGAATTGGATTGTTATAAAATATGCCAGATTAATTTTATAAATATTGGTATCCATTTTAAGAAGATCTCCATGTGCAAAGCTCAAAATACTGCGGTTTTCCAATGGCTTTTCATAACTTAATGTATACACTGCAATGACATAGTTCGACAATGGTATTCAAAGCTAGCAGAGATCAAGTTTTTCTACTTCATCAAACTTGACATCTAGAAACTCTACTTTTGCTACGTGATGTTAGCAAGGTTTATAGAACTGAATTTCACATATTACTTAACATTAGGCCAGATTATAAGTTTTGCGTTATGGCTGGCTTGGTAATAACTTGCAAGTTATTGCCACCACTCACCTTTACTAGTGCTGCTATTACAGGTTTTCCAAAAAACCTGCGTTAGCGGGCAATATGGTTGCGTTGAGCACCATACTTCACACAAATACCAGCACTGCTTTGAGCTGGTTTTACGTGTTCATGCACGATTTCCCCATAAACATCAATGGGGAGAGCCGGCTAAAAAAAAGCCTAACACCTGCAATAAAGCGACGTAATACAGCCTCATTGATTCCTTTGGGGAAAGAAAAGTTATGTTTACACCTAACACCCTAACATAAACCCCGAGTTTAAAAACCCCTAATCTGCCGCCCCCGACATCGCCGACACCTACATTACACTTATTAACCCCTAATCTGCCTCCCCCAATGTCGCCGCCACCATTATACTAAAGTTATTAACCCATAAACCTCTGGCCTCCCACATCACTAACACTAAATAAATATATTAACCCCTAAACCTAAGCTATCTTTGGCTTTATTTTTATTTCACAGGTAAGTTTGTATTTATTTTAACTAGGTAGATTAGTTAGTAAATAGTTATTAACTATTTACTAACTACCTAGTTAAAATAAATACAAATTTAAATAAAATAAAAAAATAAAAAATTACATTAATTAAATACAATTAACTAAATTACAAAAAAAATAAACACTAAATTACACAAAATAAAAAAGAAATGATCAAATATTTAAACTAATTACACCTAATCTAATAGCCCTATCAAAATAAAACAGCCCCCCAAAAAATAAAAAAAACCTAGCCTAAACTTAACTGCCAATAGCCCTTAAAAGGGCCTTTTGCGGGGCATTGCCCCAAAGAAATCAGCTCTTTTACTTGTAAAAAAAAATACAAACAACCCGCCAACAGTAAAACCCACCATCCACACAACTAAACCCCCCAAATAAAATCCTATCTAAAACACCTAAGCTCCCCATTGCCCTGAAAAGGGCATTTGGATGGGCATTGACCTTAAAAGGGCATTTAGCTATTGTTCTTTGCCCAAACCCCTAATCTAAAAATAAAACCCGCCCAATAAACCCTTAATAAAACCTAACACTAACCCCCAAAGATCCACTTACAGTTTTCGAAGACTGGACATCCATCCTCATCAAGCCGGGAGAAGTCTCCATCCAAGCCGGCAGAAGTCCTCAACGAAGCCGGGAGAAGACTTCATCAAAGCGGCAAGAAGTCGTCCTCCAGGCGGGCAGAAGTCTTCATCCAGACGGCATCTTCTATCTTCATCCTTCCGACGCGGAGCGAATCAATCTTCAAGACATCCGGCATTGAGCATCCTCTTCATACGGTCCCAGCCGTACACTGAAGTTTCCTTTAAATAACGTCATCTTTAATTCTGATTGGCTGATAGAATTCAGCCAATCGGAATTAAAGGGTAAAAAATCCTATTGGCTGATGCAATCAGCCAATAGGATTGAGCTTCAATCCTATTCTCTGATCCAAACAGCCAAGAGGATTGAGCTTGCATTAGCTGATAGAATGCCAATAGAATGCGAGCTCAATCCTATTGGCTGATTGCATCAGCCAATACGATTTTTTACCCTTTAATTCCGATTGGCTGATAGAATTCCATCAGCCAATCGGATTAATAACTTTAGTATAGTGGTGGCAGTGATGTCGGGGGCGGCAAATTAGGGGTTAATAATATTTAACTAGTGTTTGCGATGCGGGAGTACGGTGGGAGTACGGCGGTTTAGGGGTTAATATGTTTATTATAGTGGAGGCAATGTCCGGAACGGCAGATTAGAGGTTAATATGTGTATTTTAGTGCTTGCAATGCGGGAGGGCATCGGTTTAGGGGTTAATAGATAGATTGGGTGTTAGTGTACTTTGTGACAGTTTAGTTATGAGTTTTATGCTGCAGCTTTGTAGCGCAAAACACATAACTACTGACTTTAGATGGCGGTACGAATCTTGTCGGTATAGGCTGTACCGCTCACTTGTTGGCCTCCCAGGCAAAACTCATAATACCGGTGCTATGGAAGTCCTATTGAAAAAGGACTTTTTGAAAGGTGCGGTAGTTACGTTGCATTATGGCCAAAAAAGTGTGCGGTACAGCTATACCTACAAGACTTGTAATAGCAATGGTAGTGAAAAAACGGCATTATGAGCCATAACGCAAAACTCGTAATCTAGCAGATTATTATTTCCTGATTTAATTAAAATTAAAAAATAAAAGTTACATTTTAAAACTAAGAAACGTATATGCTCAAAGTAAATTCAATTATCTGAATGTTCATATGTGATTGCCTTGAAGTGTCTGGACATTTAACTGTATTTAATACAAATAAAAACAAGATATTGGATCTAATCTTTAGCTATTAACTGTTTTAGGAATGTTACATGTTTTATCCTTTAGCAATGCCATAGAAATAAACATTAACTAGATACTTATTTTAGGCTCATTCAGAATCCTTTAGAAAAACGTATCTAATCATTATCACTAGAAAAAACGCCATTGAACTCTATTGGGATTTATACAGATAAATCATTTTATATGCTTTTCTACAGGACTGTAATGGCATCTACATGTTGACTGCTGTGCACTCTAGAATCAATAATTAGACTGGAAGGGGAACACTTGAATAGCTTATGTAATTGTGTCTCCAAAAGGACTTTTCAGCATTTTTTCCCTATGAAACATGCTGATAGTAACATTCTCTGTGCACACATCTAAAGTGAACGGGACTCGCTGACCTTATTGTCCTAGTAAACAATACACTGGTTTTATAAACATGTAGAAATATAATTTCAAGCTGAAACAAATAAATATCTAAAAGGTACTAAACACTATTAATATTTGTTTCCGGTAATCCTTTAAACTGCAATAATATAAACATGAACTCGAGTCAATAAATACATTACTGTAAAATGTAACAATCTTTTTTTATAGGAGAATGGTTAAAGGACTTGACAATATGTTTTCTGCATCTAGACAATCTTTGAAATATTTCCAAATAAAGGGGTTGATTTCAATCTTTCAGATTTTATATATCAATATTTGAGAAACATGTGATGACATTGACTCACACTATGGTCAAGTTCCATTTTTTTGGATGCTGTTGTAAAAACAATGGAACTGATACACAAAAAAAGAAACTGTGCAACAACAAAAACAAAAACAAAAAATTAAACTTTTATGATTCAGATAGGGCATGCTATTTTTTTTTTATTTTTTTTTTAGAAGGAATGCATTTTGTTAATTGAACAAAAAAATCAAGTAGTGTTACAGGGAACAATCTGTTAAAGTATGTACAAAACAAAATGCCTCCAAGTATGTTAAAAACTAGTAAAACCAACCCACCAAAATGAACCACTTCAAAATTCATTCGGCCAGATTACGAGTTTTGCGTTATGAGGGGTGCGGTACTAACTTGCACGTTATTCTCACCGCTCACTTACCTATAGCGCTGAGCGCTGGTATTACAGGTTTTCATAAACCCGGAGTTAAAAGACAAGAAGTGAGCGTAGAGCAAAATTGTGCTCCATACCGCACTCCAATAACAGTGCTGCTTAAGTCAGCGGTGAGCTTGTTGTACGTGCTCGTGCACGATTTCCCCATAGACATCAATGGAGAGAGCCGGCTGAGAAAAAGTCTAACACCTGCAAAAAAGCAGCGTAAAGCTCAGTAACGCAGCCCCATTGATTCCTATGGGGAAATACATTTTATGTTTACACCTAACACCCTAACATGAATCCTGAGTCTAAAAACCCCTAATCTTACACTTATTAACCACTAATCTGCTGCCTCCGACATTGCCGCCACCTACATTATATTTATTAACCCCTAATCTGCCGCTCCGGACATCGCCGCCACCTACATTAAATTTATGAACCCCTAATCTGCTGCCCCCAACATCGCTGACGCATACATTATATTTATTAACCCCTAATCTGCTGCCCACAACATCGCTGACACCTACATAATGTTATTAACCCCTAATCTGCCACCCCCAACGTCGCCGCCACTATAATAAACATATTAACCCCTAATCTTCCGTCCCTAACAACGCCGCCACTTACCTACATTTATTAACCCCTATTCTGCCGCCCCCAACGTCGCCGCCACTATATTAAATTTATTAACCCCTAAATCTAAGTCTAACCCTAACCCTAACACCCCTAACTTAAATATAATTAAAATAAATATAAATAAACTTACTATCATTAACTAAATAATTCCTATTTAAAACTAAATACTTACCTATAAAATAAACCCTAAGCTAGCTACAATATAACTAAAAGTTACATTGTAGCTAGCTTAGGGTTTATTTTTATTTTACAGGCAAGTTTGTATTTATTTTAACTAGGTAGAATAGTTACTAAATAGTTATTAACTATTTAATAACTACCTAGTTAAAATAAATACAAATTTACCTGTAAAATAAACCTAACCTGAGTTACACTAACACTTAACCTAACTCTACAATTAAATAAATTCCCTAAATTAAATACAATTAACTAAATTAAAAACAATTAGCTAAATTAAAAAAAAACACTAAATTACAGAAAATAAAAAACAAATTACAAGATCTTTAAACTAATTACACCTAATCGAATAGCCCTATCAAAATAAAAAAAGCCCACCCAAAATAAAAAAAAACCCTAGCCTAAAATAAAATACCAATAGCCCTTAAAAGGGCCTTTTGCGTGGCATTGCCCCAAAGAAATCAGCTCTTTTACCTGGAAAATTTTTTTTTTAGAAACAACCTCCCCAACAGTAAAACCCACCACCCACACAACCAACCCCCAAAATAAAAACCCTAACTAAAAAAACCTAAGCTACCCATTGCCCTGAAAAGGGCATTTGGATGGGCATTGCCCTTAAAAGGGCATTTAGCTTTATTGCAGCCCAAAGCCCTAACCTAAAAATAAAACCCACCCAATACACCCTTAAAAAATCCAAACACTAACCCCCGAAGATCCACTTACCGGGAGAAGTCTTCATCCAAGCGGCAAGATGTCCTCAACGAAGACGGCAGAAGTGGTCCTCCAGACTGCAGAAGTCTTCACCCAGACGGCATCTTCTATCTTTATCCTTCCAATGCGGAGCAGCTCCATCTTCAAGAAATCCGGTGAGGAGCATCCTCTTCAATCGACGTCTTCTTCCAGAATGAAGGCTCCTTTAAATTACGTCATCCAAGATGGCGTCCCTTAGATTCCGATTAGTTGATAGAATTCTTTCAGCCAATCGGAATTAAGGTTGAAAAATCCTATTGGCTGATCCAATCAGCCAATAGGATTGAGCTCGCATTCTATTGGCAGAAGCCGCGCCGGATGTCTTGAAGATGGATGAAGATAGAAGATGCCATCTGGGTGAAGACTTCTGCCCGTGTGGAGGACCACTTCTGCCGGCTTCATTAAGGACATCTTGCCACTTGGATGAAGACTATTAGATTAGGTGTAATTAGTTTAAAGATCTTGTAATTTGTTTTCTATTTTCTGCAATTTAGTGGGGTTTTTTTGTATTTTAGCTAATTGTTTTGAATTTAGTTAATTGTATTTAATTCAGGGAATTTATTTAATTATAGTGTAGTGTTAGGTTAGTGTAACTCAGGTTAGGTTTATTTTACTGGTAAATTTGTATTTATTTTAGCTAGGTAGTTATTAAATAGTTAATAACTATTTAGTAACTATTCTACCTAGTTAAAATAAATACAAACTTGCCTGTAAAATAAAAATAAACCCTAAGCTAGATACAATGTAACTATTAGTTATATTGTAGCTAGCTTAGGGTTTATTTTATAGGTAAGTCTTTAGTTTTAAATAGGAATAATTTAGGTAATAATATTATTATTATTATTTATTTATTTATAAAGCACCAACAGATTCCGCAGCGTTGCCCATGGGTACAAGGATAACAGTACAGTGGAGAAACAATACGATAAGACACAACATTTTACAGACAAATACAGGGGGAATTGAGGGCCCTATTCCCGTGGGAACTTACAATCTAGACAATATTAATATTAAGTTTTATTTATATTTATTTTAATTATATTTAAGTTAGGGGGTGTTAGGGTTAGGGTTAGACTTAGGATTAGGGGTTAATAAATTTAGTATAGTGGCGGCGACATTGGGGGCGGAAGATTAGGGGTTAATAAATGTAGGTAGGTGGCGGTGATGTTAGGGACAGCAGATTAGGGTTAATAATATTTAAATAGTGTTTGCGAGGCGGGAGTGTGGCGGTTTAGGGGTTAATATGTTTATTATAGTGGCGGCGATGTTGGGAGTGGCAGATTGGGGTTAATAATTTTATTTTAGTGTTTGCGATGTGAGAGGGCCTCGGTTTAGGGGTTATCAGTTAGTTTATGGGTGTTAGTGTACTTTTACGTACACTAACACCAATAAACTTTTACTTTTTAGTGTACCGCTCACTTTTTGGCCTCTCAGGACATGCTCGTAATCCCGGCGCTATGGAAGTCCCATAGCAAAAAGACTATACGCAATTTGCGTAAGTTGATTTGCGGTAAGGCCAAAAAAGTGTGCGGTGCCGCTAAATCTGCAAGACTAGTAATAGCAGCGGTAGTAAAAAAGCAGTGTTATGAGGCTTAACGCTGCTTTTTTTTACTCAGACTCAGACTGGTAATCTAGCCGATTGAATCCAAAGAGGCATGTTAAAATTGATTAGGGCTCCCAATTCAGTAGCTTAAGTGGTTCAAACCTTAAACCATTAAAACCTGAACAAGCTAGTCTCTTCTGAGAAGTAGGCTACGTAAGTCCATGAGAAAGCTCTGTATGCAGATTGCAGGAACAAATACTCCCCTCAACTAAACAGTTTTCTGCTGCCCCTTCTTTCCAATCAGAGACTTGTGAATATGTGGAATGACACCTCCGCCTGCAATTGTAGCCTTAATAAGGGAATCCAATTCTTTATCACCTCTGATTGCAAGCTGCAAGTGATGTGGGGAAATACGCTTCACTTTAAGGTCTTAAGAAGCATTTCCTGCTAACTCGAGAACCTCAGCTGTAAGATAATCCAGGATAGCAGCAGTGTACACTGCAGCTGTACCACCCACATGACCATGGCTAGAGGTCCTGTTTTTGAGAAGTCGATGGATAAGTCCTACTGGGAACTGCAAACCTGCTCTTGAGGATCGAGTTATAGAAGCTGCCTTTGATTTTCCAGAGTCCTTTCCAGCTTTACCTCCAGCCATGATTTAACACAATGACCCGCTCATACAGTTCCACAAATTCGTTTTCCACAAATCTCTGAATTAGCTTGTTCGAAAGTCAGGGCATGCTATTTTAAACAACTTTCCAATTTGCTTTTATTATCAAATTTGTTTTGTTCTCTTGGTATTCTTTGTTGAAAGTTAAAGCTAGGTAGGCTCATATGCCAATTTCTAGGCCCTTGAAGGCTACCTCATATCTCAGTGCATTTTGAAAGTTTTTCACAGCAAGACAGTGCTAGTTGTGTGCCATATAAATAACATTGTGCTCACTTTCATGGAGTTATTTATGAGTCAGCACTGATTGGCTAAAAATGCCGGCCTGTCAAAATAATTAAGATAAGTGGACAGTCTGCAGAGACTTAGATACAAGGTAATCACAGAGGTGAAAAGTGTATTAACATAACAGTGTTGGTTATGCAAAACTGGGGAATGGGTAATAAAGGAATTATCTATCTTTTTAAACAATAAGGGCTAGATTACAAGTAGTGCATTAATTTTTTTCCCGTAATCATGAAAACACAGCTAGCATTTAGATTTTGGCACTTGTTGGGTTGCGCTGGTATTGCAAGTTCCAAAAAAACGTATTTTGCGCTAGCTTTAACCCAAAATGCGCAAAAATCATAACTTTACATTTAGCGTGCACATGCATATATTCCCCCATAGAAATCAATGGAGACAAAAAAGTAAAAAAAAAAAAACTAATACCCTCCTCGTGCAAACTACATTGCATTTTCTCATTCCCCATAGAAATTAATAGAGAATAAAAAGTGAAAAAACACCCTACCATAAGCCCCTAGCCTAATAACCCCTAAGCCACCATCCCCCCACATCGCAAACTACATAAATAAACTATTAACCCCTAAATCGTCATCCCCCCACATTGCAAAGTACCTAAATAAACTATTAACCACTAAACAACCATCCCCCACAATGCAAATTATTTAAATAAACTATTAACCCCTAAACCACCATCCCCCCACAACTAAACCCATAACCTAACACCCCCTAACTTAACCCTAATTAAAATATGCCTAAATTTACCAACAAAAATCCTAACTACCTTAAAAAAGAAAAAAAAAGAAAAACTTACCTGTATAATTAGATAAAAACCTAAACTAACCTTTAATAATAAAAAAATAACATTACAGAAAATAAAAACAACATTACAAAAAATACAAAAAGTTTAAGATTACATAAAATAAAAAAACCTAACATTACAAAAAATAAAAAAGTCTAAGATTACAGAAAATAAGAAAGGAATTACAAAAAAAATATATATTAATCCTATTCTAATACCCCCAAAAAACACACCCCAAAATAAGATAAAGCCCTTTTTTAAAACTAAACTACAAATAGCCCTTAAAAGGGTCTTTTGTAGGGCATTGCCCTAAAGCAATCAGCTCTTTTTTTAAAAAACAAAACAAAACACTAACCCCTCTAACATTACAATCTGTCAGGGATTGTAGTGTATTAGGTGCTGTCTCTTTAAATCTCAAATCAAATCAGCCTATTCAAGGCTCCTCCTCTCTCTACTCCCTGCTTGGTAATTTGTTTCCAGTTGTTCAAGTAACTTCTGCCGAAGAAACCTAGCCCTATCCTTCTGACTAAGTTGGATCACCTACCTGAGCTTCTCAAACTCTGCTGAGTTCCGCTGTCTCCAGCTCTGTTGTGCCAGCATCTCTACAGCTGCTAACTGCAGCAATTCCGGAACCAAAGATTCAGTCACAGTTCCTTTCAATCTGCAACACCGGGTGTGTGTGACGTCACACCCGGCTTCTCACCACTCTCGCAGCGCGTGTACCGCGCTCTCTCTATCTGCCATCAGCAGCAACTTGCCAGCAACTACTCACACACTCTCCCTGCAATACTTCTGTGAATTGGTCTGTATGCTATACTTAACTTTGCTGGATAACTGCATTTCATTGCTATTCCTTGCTATCAGAAACCGCTACCTAAAGTGACTGTTCTGCTTTACCTATTTGAAAAGATTTCATGACTGCCATACTCATTACTTATATTTCTATCTGATGTCATCTCATTTATTTATTGCATAACCCAGCATAACCATTGTATTCAGTTGCAACTTGTCTTTAATATCTCAGCTGCTGCCTACACCTACTGTGTTTATGCTATAACAGCTTCAGGACAAGGTGCTGTTACTCTGCCTCAACTAACACATTATTGGGCTTGTGCTTTAGTACATTTACATTGTTCATCTCCACACTCACTGTTACCCTCAACTTATTTAGTGTGTCATACAAATTGCACTAGTAGTTGTAACCTCTGCCTTCAACTCTATATGTAGGCTGGTTGTGAATGTGAGTGTGTGTGATTACTGTACATATTTTATCTGCCTGGTGTGTCTGTGTTCCTTAGTTCTATATACTATCTACTTTGGAACAATATCTAACATTGAGGTTACTGACACCTCTCTATCATATTTATCTGGTTGATACCTCTCTATCATATTTATCTGGTTGATACTTCTCTATCATATTTATTCTGGTTGCGTGACATCTCCGTTTTCACTCTGTACCCTACAGTAGTGACCCTCAGTTCAATGAGCATAACTGGATTCCTATAAGTTAAATCTGTGTGAATCCAAGGTTTGGTGTGAGGCTGAGTGGTCCTACATTAGAGGATACTAGGTACCAGAACATTTCCATCACCTGTTCTGACATACAATACATATCATTACATATTACCAAGCCGCTTTATAGTACCTCTATCCTCTATCATGGAGTTAACTGAACTTACTAACAGAGTTGGTTCTCTAGCCCAGAGTATGGACAATATGCTACAGGGCTTAAGGGAGATACAAATTGAGAATGAGAATATTAGGAAATTCATCAATCAGCATCTGGCAAACAAACCTTCTACACCTGAGACCACACCTGAGCCTGTGGTAAGTCCCCCTGAGAAATTCTCTGGGGATAGGTCTATGTTTAGAGACTTTAGAAATTCCTGCACTCTAATGTTTACTTTGAAGCCAAAGTCTTACCCTACTGATAGAATACGTGTTTTGACTGTGATCTCCTTTTTACGTGGAGAGGCTAGATCCTGGGCTAACGCCTTCTACGAATCTGATGACCCCATATTGAATTCTCTTGATTCCTTTTTTACCGCAATGTCCCTTTTGTATGAGGATCATAACAAGCAGAATACGGCAGAGACTGACTTAAGGTCTTTACGCCAAGGGAAAAGGATGGTAGAAGAATATATAACTGACTTCAAAAGGTGGGCCCCAGACACTTTGTGGAATAATCCAGCATTGAAGAATCAGTTTCGCTTGGGCCTGAGTGATTCCTTAAAAGATGAACTTGCCAGAGGTATAATTCCAGACGACCTCAAGGCTTTAATGACTCTGTGTATTGGTATTGACCGAAGACTCAGGGAAAGGAAGTCTGAAAAGTCCACAGCAGATTACACTGTTAAGAAATACACTTCGTATCATTCCAATCTTCCTTCCCACTCTACTAGGAACAACGATGAACCCATGGATGTTGCTGTTATCAGAGGGCCACTTAAGGCCGAAGAGAAAGCTAGGCGCAAGCTGCTGAATTTGTGTCTGTATTGTGCTGAAAAGGACCATGGTGTGAGGGACTGCCCATCTCTCCTTCTTTAGAAGAAGGGTAAGAGATCAAGTGAACCTGGTTGACAATAGTTCTCCTCATTTATCAATCCCTCTTTCATTACAGTGGGATCACCAGAAGACAGACGTGCAGGCCGTAGTTGACTCTGGAGCATCTGGGAATTTCATAGATTTAGTTTTTGTTGTTAAGCACAAAATACCATTAATAAAGAAGAGTGTTGCACTTGCTATCCATTTGGTTGATGGTTCCTTTTTCAGTTCAGGTCCTATTTCACACCACACCGTTCCACTTACTGTTACCTCAGCTTCTGGGCATAAAGAACTAATGTCTTTTGATGTCCTGCCTAGTTCTGTTTACCCTATGATACTAGGTATTCAGTGGTTGTCTAAACATAATCCCACTATCTCCTGGACAGAAGCGACAGTAGTTTTTGATTCTCAGTTTTGTAAGCAATCCTGTACTGACTCACATACACTTTGTCATGTAACTGTAGACACACTACCTGATTGTTATAGGGATTATGCTGATGTATTTGATAAAGCTGAGGCAGCCACACTTCCCCCACATAGAAGTTATGACTGCCCTATAGATCTTATTCCTAATTGTACCATTCCATACGGTCATATATATCCTTTATCTCAGCCAAAATTGGCTCACCTTAAAGAGTATTTAGATGAAAATCTGAAAAAAGGGTTCATAAGACCATCTATTTCTTCAGCGGGCGCTGCCATGTTTTTTGTAAAAAACAAGGATGGGAGTTTACGCCCCATTATAGATTACAGACAGCTGCATAAATGTACTAAGAAAAACAGATACCCCCTGCCTCTCATACCTGAACTAATTGAACGCTTGCAAGGTGCCACCATTTATACCAAGCTCGATCTTAGAGGCGCTTACAATTTGATCAGGATGAGAGCAGGGGATGAATGGTTAACGGCTTTCTGTACGCGTTACGGACTCTATGAATATAAGGTGATGCCATTTGGGCTATGTAACGCCCCGGCCACGTTCCAGTGCTTTATTAACGATGTGTTCCATGACCTATTGGATGTCTGTATAGTTATCTATTTAGATGACATTCTTGTATATTCAGATACCTATGAAAACCACTTATCACATGTAAAACAAGTCCTAACCTGTTTAAGGCATCATCATCTCTACACCAAGTTAGAGAAGTGTATATTTAACACCAACACCATATCCTTTTTGGGTTATTGTATCTCTCCCACTGGGATAACCATGGAAACCAGTAAAGTAGATGCCATACTTAGATGGCCTGTACCAAGTTGTAAAAAAGATGTCCAGAGATTCCTCGGATTTGCGAATTTTTATAGAAAATTCATTAAAGATTTCTCACACATTGTCAGACCTCTAACCAGTCTAACAAGAAAACATATCAAGTTTTCATGGGATAGAAAAGCTGAAGATTCTTTTACTACCCTTAAAAACAGATTTACTTCAGCCCCTATACTGCAATTCCCAGATCCCAGTTGTCATTTTACGCTTGAGGTTGACGCTTCTGAATATGCAATCGGGGCTGTTCTGTCCCAGAGGGTCTCCCAAAAGGAGTCTTTACACCCAGTTTCATACTATTCTCGTGTCATGAGTTCAGCTGAGATAAACTATGGCATTGGAGAATTGCTTGCCATCAAATCCGCATTGGAGTTCTGGAGGCATATTTTAGAAGGTACAAAATACCCGATTACTATCTACACCGACCATCGTAACTTGGAGTACTTGAAGACAAATAAGACCTTGACTTCTCGCCAAGTCCGATGGAGCCTCTTCTTTTCACATTTCAATTATGTGACCACTTATTGTCCTGGCTCAAAGAACTTTAAGGCTGATACCCTCTGCCGTATTCCTCCTAAACCACAAAAACATCTGGCCCCCGGCTCTGTGATACCTGCGGATAGGATTATCTGCTTAACTAATGACTTCTTAGATACAGTAAAGCTACAACAGAGTGAGGATTCACTAATAAGACACCTCAACTTAAAAAAGCGCTCTGATGATTTGTTCTATCATGATAACCAACTTTATGTCCCATTGGCTCTTAGGAATCAGGTATTGGCAGCAGCCCATGATTCAACATTAGCAGGCCATCCTGGGGTACACAGGACTCTTCATATTCTTTCCAGGAATTATTGGTGCCCCAAGATGACTGATACAGTTAGTCGTTATATTCAGACTTGTTTAGTTTGCACCACTAAAAAACACCAACATAAACACCCTTATGGATATCTTCTATCACTCCCCATACCTGAAAGGCCATGGGCGGACATTGCCATGGACTAAATTGTTGATCTTCCACCATCTGCAAATTTTAACACTATACTAGTGGTGGTAGATCTTTTTCTAAAATGGCCCATTTCTTGCCACACAGAGGTCTACCCACAGCTTCTGAAACTGCTAACCTCTTTATAGATCATATTGTTAAACTTCATGGTTTGCCTAATTCCATTACTACAGACAGAGGATCACAGTTTACCTCCAGGTTCTGGAATCATCTTTGTCAATTTCTCAACATCACTAGAATGCTAAGTACTGCCTTTCACCCCCAAACCAATGGGCAGACTGAAAGAACAAATCAAGCTTTGGAGCAGTATCTCCGTTGCTATTGTTCTCTAGAACAAGACAATTGGCATTCGCTCCTGTCTACTGCTGAATTCGCTCATAATAACATGCTTAACTCCTCCACTAAGTCGACTCCATTTTTTGTTAACTACGGGTTCCATCCTTCTTATGATATTGAAAGTTCTAATAACTCACCCATACCCATTGTTAACGACAAGGTCAACACTCTGTCCAAAAGCTTCGCCACTGTAAGACAAATACTACAGGATGCTCAAGCTACACAAAAACGTCATTATGATCTACGACGTTCCAAACCTCCTGAATATAGGGTGGGCGACAAGGTTTGGTTGAGCACTAAGAATTTAAGGTTACAAGTACCATCCAAGAAACTTGCTTCTCTTTATTTGGGTCCTTTTGAGGTTAAGAAGGTTGTTAATGTTAATGCATTCACGCTCTTGCTACCCTCTTCCATGAGAATACATCCCACGTTTCACGTCTCACTTCTAAAACCCTATGGTACACTTAGGGGTACACCTATGATGGATACATCCCAATCTCATGTGGCAGATGAGATGGAGAATGAGATTGAGTCCATCAATGATTCACGATACTTCCGAAACCACCTCCAGTATCTGGTCAGTTGGAAAGGTTATGGTCCTGAAGAGGATTCTTGGGAGCCTGCTACTAATGTCACTGCTCCACGTCTCCTGTCCTTGTTCCATCGGAGAAATCCCCACCATCCAGGCCCTTGATCCGCTGAGCGGCTCCTTGAAGGGGGTGTCCTGTCAGGGATTGTAGTGTATTAGGTGCTGTCTCTTTAAATCTCAAATCAAATCAGCCTATTTAAGGCTCCTCCTCTCTCTACTCCCTGCTTGGTAATTTGTTTCCAGTTGTTCAAGTAACTTCTGCCGAAGAAACCTAGCCCTATCATTCTGACTAAGTTGGATCACCTACCTGAGTTTCTCAATCTCTGCTGAGTTCCGCTGTCTCCAGCTCCGTTGTGCCAGCATCTCTACAGCTGCTAACTGCAGCAATTCCGGAACCAAAGATTCAGTCACAGTTCCTTTCAATCTGCAACACTGGGTGTGTGTGACGTCACACCCGGCTTCTCACCACTCTCGCAGCGCGTGTACCGCGCTCTCTCTCTCTGCCATCAGCAGCAATTTGCCAGCAACTACTCACACGCTCTCCCTGCAATACTTCTGTGAATTGGTCTGTATGCTATACTTAACTTTGCTGGATAACTGCATTTCATTGCTATTCCTTGCTATCAGAAACCGCTACCTAAAGTGACTGTTTGCTTTACCTATTTGAAAAGATTTCATGACTGCCATACTCATTACTTATATTTCTATCTGATGTCATCTCATTTATTTATTGCATAACCCAGCATAACCATTGTATTCAGTTGCAACTTGTCTTTAATATCTCAGCTGCTGCCTACACCTACTGTGTTTTATGCTATAACAGCTTCAGGACAAGGTTCTGTTACTCTGCCTCAACTAACACATTATTGGGCTTGTGCTTTAGTACATTTACATTGTTCATCTCACTACTCACTGTTACCCTCAACTTATTTAGTGTGTCATACAAATTGCACTAGTAGTTGTAACCTCTGCCTTCAACTCTATATGTAGGCTGGTTGTGAATGTGAGCGTGTGTGATTACTGTACATATTTTATCTGCCTGGTGTGTCTGTTCTCCTTAGTTCTATATACTATCTACTTTGGAACAATATCTAACATTGAGGTTACTGACACCTCTCTATCATATTTATCTGGTTGATACCTCTCTATCATATTTATCTGGTTGATACTTCTCTATCATATTTATTCTGGTTGCGTGACATTTCCATTTTCACTCTGTACCCTACAGTAGTGATCCTCAGTTCAATGAGCATAACTGGATTCCTATAAGTTAAATCTGTGAATCCAAGGTTTGGTGTGAGGCTGAGTGGTCCTACATTAGAGGATACTAGGTACCAGAACATTGCCATCACCTGTTCTGACATACAATACATATCATTACACAATCCCCCACCTCCAACCCACCAAAATAAAAAAAATTCTAACTAAAAAAAACTAATCTACCTATTGCCCTGAATTGGGCATTTGGATGGGCTTCAGCTCTTTTGTTGCCTAAAAAAAAAAAAAAAAAAAAAAAAAATCTATAAAAAAAGAACCCAAAAATAAAAATACTTACCCCCAAATTGGTACTCACCGATGTTGAATGCGGCGGCGTTCCATCTTCATCAAAGCGGTGCTCCATCTTCATCCCAGTGGTTCTCCATCTTCTCTCCAGTGGTCCATTTTCTTATCTTCATCCCAGTGATAGCGATGGCAATGGTGGCGATAACATTGGTCCTCCTTTTCAGAGAAGTAACATGGAGCTCCTCTTCATGCGATCCCAAGCTGCACACTGAATAGTGAATTTGAGGTACCCCTTTTATATAGGGGTATCCTTGCATTCCTGCTGGCTAATTTGAATCTTCAAATGCAAATTAGCCAATAGAATGAAAACTTTTTCCTTTTGGGCTTTACCCACAGCCGTTTGGGTAATGTCCGTTTTATCTGGGTAATCCTAGGGTTACCCAGATTTCTTACTTTACCTGTAACATTTATAAAACTCTAAAAGATACTTTCATCATTTATTTTTTCCCTTTTTCCTGTCATTCAATTCTGAAATTGTGAGCATTTCAGTTCCTGTTAGAAATGGAAGTTCAGAACACTGTTATATTCCACACAGCCATTTACTGCACACGCTAGTCACCTATTTATAACTGTCCCTAAATGGCTACAACAGAGAAGGTAACCTAAGTTACAACATGGCAGCTCCCATTGTTTTATAGATATTAAAACTTTGCACTTAAATTTTCACTATTTAATCAACAAATAAAACTTTATAAAATACATTTAGATGTTATTCTCAGACTAATCATGTCTTTGAATGCATCCTTCTATCTAGCATTTATTTGATGTTTAATGTCTCTTTAAATGACCAAAATGTAAAATTATTGCGCACTATATAAATGGGTTGCGGCAAAGACGAAGGTCAAAGTAGAAGTAGAGGCAGGGGAGGGGACAAGAAGGTCAACAAAACACATAAAAAAATAGGAATTTTATTGATGGAAGTACACATTAATCCATGTTGGGAATAGAGTCTGAGGACATACATATTCACACATGAAGAACATATTGCAATAATTGAGGCTCTTTTACAACACCACAAAAATTTTTTGTGGTATCAGATCAGAATATACTTTATTAACAGAATTAAAAGATGCACAGTCAGATATCTAAGGATAGACTGAACTTGAAAAAGGACTCCGAGTCTGCTACACGACACAGGATTTGGATTCTGCAATATGACACCAGACTTGGAATCTGTGACAGGACAACAGACTGGAGTCTCTGGCTTGTCTGAGAAAGGTTTCTCAGTAGCTGGGAGGCAGGAGAGGAGGCAGGTACCTCTGTAGCTGACAGACAGGAGAATTGTCAGACAATAAAAAAGGCTGGGGTTGGTATTCACAAATGATAAAGTGAAGGTAAAAACAGGTTCCGCAAAGTATAATCAGAATTCAAGCAGATGGTCAGCAGTAACTGGGCAGCAGAAGCTGAAACTCACAATACAAACTTATAGACAATGGCAAACCAATAATCAGAAATTAGGACTTTTATTTAGCACACAGAGGCGCAGACTGAGTAGACTCAAAGTCAGGGCAAAGACTAATTATCCAGGCAGGTTTAAATAGTCTGTTTGTAATTACCCATTACCAACAGCTGGTAGGAGGTGCAGCCAGGGATGCCTGAGAGAGAAAGAAGTAAACCATCAGGAAAGCATCCACAGCTAAAGCCCTCTGGTTTACGTGGAAAATCACTGGGATACAACATAAGAGACCAGAGATCAAGATCCGATGGGGAATGACAATTTTATATACATCAATACAACACACACAATACTCACAAAATAACAAGCAAATATTAAAGGAGCATCACACAAACTATATACTTACAAACATTCACAATAACATTGACACAATAACAATTATTTGATGAATGCAGACCATGGTATGTCAACAACAATATGAAAATGGACACTACACTCTCACTAGCATCTGCAGGCAGGATCAAGCTAAGCAGTTACAATCTAAGAAGCAAAATGGCGTTATGGTAATACATTACACATTATTAGACATACACAACCGCTGCTCCTTAACTCATCTGCCACCTCTGAGGCGGTGGACAGCAATCAGCTTGATCAAATACAATCGCATTGATTGACACCCCATGCTAGCGGCCGATTGGCCCAAATGTGCAGGGGGCGGTATTGCACAAGCATTTCATGAGAAATGCTTGTGCAAAGATAAATGCCGACAGCGTATGCTGTCGACATTTATCGATGTGAGGCGGACACGATCCGCTACAGTGGATCATGTCCGCTCGTACTATGATAATTCGGACCCCATTTCTTTACACTTAGTTTGTCAATATTTAAACAGCTAAGGAAACTTTAAAAAATACATCTACATGTTATTCTAGTGAATTCTAGTGAGGTCAAGGGTAGGGCCTAATGTTGAGCTTTGGGGTGGAGGCCATTATGTATCCCTAATCGACACTTTTGCCAAGTCACCTACAGGTTATCCAGTATTTTTTGGTGGACAGCTGCAACCCTAACCATGCATGGGGATATTAACATATAGGTGGGATGGTTCTAAGCATATAACATATTACTTTGAAGGTACAGTGAACCTTTAACAATTAATTTTCAATAGAAAAGCTTAACATCCTGGTATAAATGGTTGTGAAATAGATTACAATTTTTTCTTTCTTGCACTTTATTAACAAAAACAATGACTCCACGAACCCTTGGCTTATTTCTGGAAGGGAATAAAGTTTTTTGTATGCAACTTGCCATGCTACCACAGTTCTCATAGTTATAAATATTGGCCTATTTAACACTCATCATTTAAAGGGCCTTTAAATACAGTTTAATTGCATAATCAATAAATTTATAATAGAAAGGCAATACAATAACACTTATTAAATAATAATTTTTATCTGAGCATTTCAAAGTTACTTCTATGTTGCCTTCCCTTGTATCATGTGACAGCCATTAGCCAAACACATGTATGAATACAGAATGAACACTTGCACATGCTAGTTAGGATCTGGTGCCTCAGAAACTGTGCAATTTAATAAATTGTGCACTTTTCGATAATGGAAGTAAATGCTATTTGCATGCTCTATCTGAATCATGAAACTAATTTGATTGTTTTCTCCCTTTAAATACAATATAAAATGAGAATGGGAATAATAATTAAAACATTATTTATATGTAATAGTCATTAAAAGGGGGCCCTATGAAAGAATGATTGGTAATTGAAGGATGCTTTTATATGCTTATGTAAAATATATCATAATATTAAAAATGAAAATGTTTACTATTCGTTTCACATCAGTTACACAAACAGGCACTGCAACCCATAAAGTTCTTGAACTTGGCTGCACCCTGAAATTTTCCCATGTCCATAAAAAGGCTCAGGTTCCTCCTCCACAACCCAGTGGTGCTTCCTCCAAAAGCCCATTATGCTATGTCAGATTGTGCATACAGCAGCGGGTCACAATGATCTCACTGGCCTTTTGCGGGGAGTAGAGCAAGATTCCACCTAGAAGTGGACTCAGTTCGGTACCTCCAATAAGCTTAATTATAGGCTATCTATTGGACCATAATTTTAGGTGATGGGAGTGTGCAACAAGGCTCTGAACACATATCCTGCATCACCTAGGGGAAGGAACAAGCAGTATGATTTCATATGAGAGACGTGTTGTGCAGCAGGCAATCACAAGACTGGATGCAGAGGCTCATGATATAGAAAGGGTGCAGGAGGCTATTTGCAGCTTAAAGGGTAATATAACCCAATTTTTTTCTTTCATGATTCAGATAGAGCATACAATTTTAAACAACTTTACAATTTACTTCTGTTATCAAATTTTCTTCGTTTTCTTGGTATCCTTTGTTGAAAAGCTGGGATGTAAGCTCATGAGTGTGTACGTGTCCACAACACTATATGGCAGCAGTTTTGCAACAATGTTATATATTAGCAGTAGCACTAGATGGCAGCACTAATTTCCTGACAGACAGACAGAAGTTTTTATTTAAATTTAAAGGCATTTTTAACAAGCAAAATTTTTTGCAGCATAAATATAAATCAATATTATTGCGAGATGTTAATCCCAATCTTATTTGAACTATGTAAGTATATTTAGTAGATAGAAGTAGATTTGTTTTTGCAGCTCAAATATAAGCTCATATTATTGCAAGATGTTTATCCCAATCTTATTAGAAGCTATGGCCTAGATTTAGAGTTTGGCGGTAGCCATGAAAACCAGCGTTAGAGGCTCCTAACGCTGGTTTTAGGCTACCGCCGGTATTTGGAGTCAGTCAGGAAAGGGTCTAATGCTCACTTTTCAGCCGCGACTTTTCCATACCGCAGATCCACTTACGTCAATTGCGTATCCTATCTTTTCAATGGGATCTTTCTAACTCCGGTATTTAGAGTCGTGGCTGAAGTGAGCGTATTCTAACGACAAAACTCCAGCCGCAGAAAAAAGTCAGTAGTTAAGAGCTTTCTGGGCTAACGCTGGTTCATAAAGCTCTTAACTACTGTGCTCTAAAGTACACTAACACCCATAAACTACCTATGTACCCCTAAACCGAGGCCCCCCCAAATCGCAGACACTCGATTAAATTTTTTAACCCCTAATCTGCCGACCACCACCTACGTTATCCTTATGTACCCCTAATCTGCTGCCCCTAACACCGCCGACCCCTATATTATATTTATTAACCCCTAATCTACCACCCACAACATCGCCGCCAGCTACCTACACTTATTAACCCCTAATCTGCCGTCCGCACGCCGCCACCAGATACATTATAGCTATGTATCCCTAATCTGCTGCCCCTAACACCGCCGACCCCTATATTATATTTATTAACCCCTAACCTGCCCCCCTCAACGTCGCCTCCACCTGCCTACACTTATTAACCCCTAATCTGCCGAGCGGATCTCACCGCTACTATAATAAAGTTATTAAACCCTAATCCGCCTCACTCCTGCCTCAATAACCCTATAATAAATAGTATTAACCGCTAATCTGCCCTCCCTAACATCGCCGACACCTAACTTCAAGTATTAACCCCTAATCTGCCGAACGGAGCTCACTGCTACTCTAATAAATTTTTTAACCCCTAAAACTAATTTTAACCCTAACCCTAACACCCCCCTAAGTTAAATATAATTTTATTCTAACGAAATAAATTAACTCTTATTAAATAAATTATTCCTATTTAAAGCTAAATGCTTACCTGTAAAATAAACCCTAATATAGCTACAACATAAATTATAATTATATTATAGCTATTTTAGGATTAATATTTATTTTACAGGCAACTTTGTATTTATTTTAACCAGGTACAATAGCTATTAAATAGTTAAGAACTATTTAATAGCTAAAATAGTTAAAATAATTACAAAATTACCTGTAAAATAAATCCTAACCTAAGTTACAATTAAACCTAACACTACACTATCAATAAATTAATTAAATAAAATACCTACAATTATCTACAATTAAACCTAACACTACACTATCAATAAATTAATTAAATACAATACCTACAATTATCTACAATTAAACCTAACACTACACTATCAATAAATTATTTAAATAAAATATCTACAAATAACTACAATGAAATAAACTAACTAAAGTACAAAAAATAAAAAAGAACTAAGTTACAAAAAATAAAAAAATATTTACAAACATTAGAAAAATATTACAACAATTTTAAACTAATTAAACCTACTCTAAGCCCCCTAATAAAATAACAAAGCCCCCCAAAATAAAAAATGCCCTACCCTATTCTAAATTACAAAAGTTCAAAGCTCTTTTACCTTACCAGCCCTGAACAGGGCCCTTTGCGGGGCATGCCCCAAAGAATTCAGCTCTTTTGCCTGTAAAAAAAAACATACAATACCCCCCCCCAACATTACAACCCACCACCCACATACCCCTAATCTAACCCAAACCCCCTTTAAATAAACCTAACACTAAGCCCCTGAAGATCTTCCTACCTTATCTTCACCCTGCCAGGTTCACCGATCCGTCCTCGGAAGTCTTGATCCAAGCCTCGGAAGTGTTGATCCAAGCCCAAGTGGGGGGCTGAAGAGTGAAGTCCACCCTCGGGCTGAAGTCTGGATCCAAGCGGCGACTGAAGAAATCCATCCTCGGGCTGAAGTCGGAAGTCCATCATCGGGATGAAGTCTTCTATCAAGCCACATCTTCAATCTTCTTTCTTCTGGAGCGGAGCGGAACCATCTTCTTCCAAGCCGACGTGGAACATCCTCTTAAACCGACGACTAGACGATGAATGACTGTTCCTTTAAATGACGTTATCCAAGATGGCGTCCCTCGAATTCCGATTGGCTGATAGGATTCTATCAGCCAATCGGAATTAAGGTAGGAATATTCTGATTGGCTGATGGAATCAGCCAATCAGAATCAAGTTCAATCCGATTGGCTGATCCAATCAGCCAATCAGATTGAGCTCGCATTCTATTGGCTGATCGGAACAGCCAATAGAATGCGAGCTCAATCTGATTGGCTGATTGGATCAGCCAATCGGATTGCACTTGATTCTGATTGGCTGATTCCATCAGCCAATCAGAATATTCCTACCTTAATTCCGATTGGCTGATAGAATCCTATCAGCCAATCGGAATTCGAGGGACGCCATCTTGGATGACGTCATTTAAAGGAACCGTCATTCGTCGTCTAGTCGTCGGTTGAAGAGGATGTTCTGCGTCGGCTTGGAAGAAGATGGTTCCGCTCCGCTCCAGAAGAAAGAAGATTGAAGATGCGGCTTGATAGAAGACTTCATCCTGATGATGGACTTCCGACTTCAGCCCGAGGATGGATTTCTTCAGTCGCCGCTTGGATCCAGACTTCAGCCCGAAGATGGACGTCACTCTTCAGCCCCCCGCTTGGGCTTGGATCAACACTTCCGAGGCTTGGATCAAGACTTCCGAGGACGGATCGGTGAACCTGGCAGGGTGAAGATAAGGTAGGATGATCTTCAGGGGCTTAGTGTTAGGTTTATTTAAGGGGGGTTTGGGTTAGATTAGGGGTATGTGGGTGGTGGGTTGTAATGTTGGGGGGGGTATTGTATGTTTTTTATTACAGGCAAAAGAGCTGAATTCTTTGGGGCATGCCCCGCAAAGGGCCCTGTTCAGGCTGGTAAATTAAAAGAGCTTTGAACTTTAGTAATTTAGAATAGGGTAGGGCATTTTTTATTTTGGGGGGCTTTGTTATTTTATTAGGGGGCTTAGAGTAGGTGTAATTAATTGTTGTAAGATTTTCCTTATGTTTGTAAATATTTTTTTATTTTTTGTAACTTAGTTCTTTTTTATTTTTTGTACTTTAGTTAGTTTATTTCATTGTAGTTTTTTGTAGATATTGTATTTAATTAATGTATTGATAGTGTAGTGTTAGGTTTAATTGTAGGTAATTGTAGATATTTTATTTAATTAATTTAATGATAGTGTAGTGTTAGGTTTAATTGTAACTTAGGTTAGGATTTATTTTACAGGTAATTTTGTTATTATTTTAACTAGGTAACTATTAAATAGTTCTTAACTATTTAATAGCTATTGTACCTGGTTAAAATAATTACAAAGTTACCTGTAAAATAAATATTAATCCTAAAATAGCTATAATATAATTATAATTTATAGTGTAGCTATATTAGGATTTATTTTACAGGTAAGTATTTAGCTTTAAATAGGAATAATTTATTTAATAAGTGATAATTAATTTCGTTAGATGTAAATTATATTTAACTTAGGGGGGTGTTAGTGTTAGGGTTAGACTTAGCTTTAGGGGTTAATACATTTATTAGAATAGCGGTGAGCTCCAGTCGACAGATTAGGGGTTAATGTTTGAAGTTAGGTGTCGGCGATGTTAGGGAGGGCAGATTAGGGGTTAATACTATTTATTATAGGGTTTGTGAGGCGGATTAGGGGTTAATAACTTTATTATAATAGCGGTGCGGTCCGGTCGGCAGATTAGGGGTTAATAAGTGTAGGCAGGTGGAGGCGACGTTGTGGGGGGCAGATTAGGGGTTAATAAATATAATATAGGGGTCGGCGTTGTTAGGGACAGCAGATTAGGCGTACATAGGGATAATGTAAGCAGCGGTGGTTTACGGAGCGGCAGATTAGGGATTAAAAAAAATATGCAGGGGTCAGCGATAGCGGGGGCGGCAGATTAGGGGTTAATAAGTGTTAGGTTAGGGGTGTTTAGACTCGGGGGGACATGTTAGAGTGTTAGGTGCAGACGTAGGAAGTGTTTCCCCATAGCAAACATTGGGGCTGCATTAGGAGCTGAACGCGGCTTTTTTGCAGGTGTTAGGTTTTTTTTCAGCTCAAACAGCCCCATTGTTTTCTATGGGAGAATCGTGCACGAGCACATTTTTGAAGCTGGCCGCGTCCGTAAGCAACTCTGGTATCGAGAGTTGAAGTTGCGTTAAATATGCTCTACGCTCCTTTTTTGGAGCCTAACGCAGCCATTCTGTGAACTCTCAATACCAGTGTTATTTAAAAGGTGCGGCCAGAAAAAAGCCAGCGTTAGCTACGCGGGTCGTTACCGACAAAACTCTAAATCTAGCCGTATGTAAGTATATTTGACTGACAGAAGCATATACAAATATGCCATGAAAAAGTGGACTCAAGTGGTTGGATGTTAACCGATACTTTTTGTTGTCTTGTAATTGTTTTGGTCACTTCAGTAGCACTCCCACAATATGTGTGCTAAGATAAAACAGTTCTTTTTTTTGTGGTGTGCTTAACCAAAAAACCCCTTTGTTGTATCTTTGAATAGGGAGCTGACCAAATCCCTCCCCTTTGGTTAATGCAAGCCACCCAGCCCAGGTGTGTTCCGGATAAATTGTGATATACTTAATAAGCTAGAAAGCTTCACACTGTGTAGACATGACTTGCTGCAGTGTGGAAACTGGTTAGTTAGGAGTAGGACCAGTCTAATATGGGGACACCTTGTAAGTGGTGACTGGCTTAGCAGAATATGATCATATTGTGTGACTAAGATCCCTATTTTATTTAAATTTAAACAGGCAATTTTTTGCAGCATAAATATAAGTCAATATTATTGTGAGATGTTTATCCCAATCTTATTTGAACTATGTAAGTATATTTAGCAGACATAAGTTTTTATTTATATTTAAAGGCATTTTTAACAAGCAAAATTTTTTGCAGCTCAAATATAAGCCAATATTATTGTGAGATGTTGATCCCAATCTTATTAGAAGCTATGTAAGTATATTTGACTGACAGAAGCATATACAAATATGCCATGAAAAAGTGGACTTAAGTGGTTGGATGTGCACCAATACTTTTTGTTGTCTAGCACTAATTTCCTGTCATGTAGTGCTTCAGGCATGTGCACGCTACCTACCTAGGTATCCCTTCAACAAAGAATAACAAGAACAAAACAAATTTGATAATAGAAGTAAATTGGAAAAATGTTAAAAATTGTATACTCTATATAATTAATCAAAGATTTTTTGTGGGTTTACTGTCCCTTTAATCTAAGTAGATGGCAGGAAAGGACAATAAATAGGAGACATCTTTTTCACACACCCTATCCCCTTGAGCAAGCTGCCAGTATCAGCTGGGAAACACGTTGGGGCGAGGAGTGTGTGCAACGGTTCCTAACTGACAGGAGAGGAGGCGGGTTATATCAGTTTCTTGTCGGGTGGTGACGGCACACTCTGACATGGACTATCAACAGCTGAGCGGCCCTGATTGAACTCCTGACTCCTGCAGTCTTTTATTATACAACTTTCTTTTAATTTGAAGTTTGTGAGTAGAAGAGCATGTTATATTAAACCCTGGTGTTTATCATATGACATTATTTTGGGCTTCTTTATCTTTGCACTGCTAGATAGGAGGGAGCAGTGTTGTTGAGGGTCATTTAATATTAGGGTAAGCATTTTGTTTTTTATTCTGGAAACTAAAGGAACCCAGTCAAAGGATTGGTAGAGAGGTGCAGCAGACGAGGAGCACTGTGTTAGGAAGATCAACCTGGCAGAGGCATTCATTATGGATTATAAAGGGTATAGATGGCAGCTAGACCAGAGATGATGGAGTTGCAATAGCTGAGTCAGGAAATTATGAGAGAGTGGATTAAATGTATTGTGGTGCTTTGTGTGAGGAAGTGGCAAATTTTAAATTGGGACCAGCAAGAATTGTCCAAGGACTGACTAATCAGCTCTGGTTATATCGCTCTATTAAAAAAAGCTCTGGCCAAACTGGTTACCAGGTAACGCATTTATTAAAATATACAAAGGTAAATAAATCACTTAGGGGATTACAGCAAGCCTCCTTGATAAAGCTATAACAAATAGTGAAATGATCATCTGAGTTGTCAGCAGCAGAACTGCAAGGAAGGGTCTGCACTACATGACAGCAGCAGCTTGGACACTGTGTAGATTAAAAGTTCTTTACAATAGAGAGTTTCACATATTGCAGGTGTTCAGTAGATGATTGTGTTTGCTGTAATCCCCTAAGTGATTTATATACCTGTGTATATTTTAATACATTTGTTACCTGGTATTCAGATTGGCAGTAGTCTTTTTAAATAGAGCGCTATAACAAAAGCTTACTTCTAGCACAGTTAACGCTCCAGCGGAAGCGTTAATTAGCACTCCACTTGTAATATGGCCCATAATATCTATGGGGCAGTTTCAACAAATTATCACTAGTGGATAGTAAGGTAAACCTTTGCAGATCAGCAGTCTACAAGAAACCGGTGACCTTGTGTCAAACAATATTTTAGTGTTTTTGTTTCAGTTGGAAGTTGCCAGGTGAGCTGATATGGCACTATGAATAATTATGTGGAGGTAAATTGATACTGGCATTAAGCAGTGGATCAATGAAATAAAGTTCAGAGGAAGCTGTATTGGTTCTTGCCTGATGTAATAAAGGTTTGATGTAAAGCAGAATTGAAGCAAAATGGTGCAGTGAGTTATGTTTACCAGATTTAGCTGGATTGTTTACAAAATGTTTGCCAAAATCATGCAACACACTATATTTTATCTTAAAAAACAAATGCTTACGACTTTTCTGCAAAGTTTTTCCCAACTCAAAATCTGCTGTATGTAATTCGTTGGAACTGTCCCATAGAAGTTATGAAACAACTATAAATGTTGATTTAACATAAAAAAACCTGTTTATAGATTCATTTTTTTGGATGGCTGTGTTTGGTTAACTTTATGACTTGATTTTATGATACATACTCCGACCTTTGTTTAAGAGAATCTTTGAAAACATATAATGTAGCCGCAGTAGTGCGGTTCTAACTAGCCTTAAAGGGACAGTCTACACCAGAATTTTTATTGTTTTAAAAGATAGATAATCCCTTTATTTCCCATTTCCCAGTTTTGCATAACCAACACAGTTATAATAATATACTTTTAACCTCTGTGATTATCTTGTATCTAAGCCTCTGCAAACTGCCCCTTTTTTCAGTTCTTTTGACAGACTTGCAGTCTAGCCAATCAGTGCCTGCTCCCAGATTACTTCACGTGCATGAGCACAGTGTTATCTATATGAAATATGTGAACTAACACCCTCTAGTGGTGAAAAACTGTTTAAATGCAATCTGAAAGAGGTGGGCTTCAAGGTCTAATAAATTAGCATATGAACCTCTTAGGTTAATCTTTCAACTAAGAATACCAAGAGAACAAAGCAAAATTGGAAATAAAAGTAAATAGGAAAAATGTTTAAAATTACATGCTCTATCTGAATCATTAAAGTTTATTTTGGCCTAGACTGTCCCTTTAAGGTGGTATCAATAGGTTGTTTTTATGTCGTTTTTACTTTAATGTTTAAATTGTAAAAATAAAAAAAATTACATTTTGAAAACATTCAAAGAGTGCTGAATTCCCTATCTGTAGAGATAAAGAATGATATATCTATTTTGATAAATCTTTCTTTCTATTTTGATGTATATAAACAAATATGGCCCATAATATCTACGGGGCAGTTTCAACAAATTATCACTAGTGGATAGTAAGGTAAACCTTTGCAGATCAGCAGTCTACAAGAAACCGGTGACCTTGTGTCAAACAATATTTTAGTGTTTTTGTTTCAGTTGGAAGTTGCCAGGTGAGCTGATATGGCACTATGAATAATTATGTGGAGGTAAATTGATACTGGCATTAAGCAGTGGATCAATGAAATAAAGTTCAGAGGAAGCTGTATTGGTTCTTGCCTGATGTAATAAAGGTTTGATGTAAAGCAGAATTGAAGCAAAATGGTGCAGTGAGTTATGTTTACCAGATTTAGCTGGATTGTTTACAAAATGTTTGCCAAAATCATGCCACACACTATATTTTATCTTAAAAAACAAATGCTTATGACTTTTCTGCAAAGTTTTTCCCAACTCAAAATCTGCTGTATGTAATTTGTTGGAACTGTCCCATAGCAGTTATGAAACAACTATAAATGTTGATTTAACATAAAAAAACCTGTTTATAGATTCATTTTTTTGGATGGCTGTGTTTGGTTAACTTTACGACTTGATTTTATGATACATACTCCGACCTTTGTTTAAGAGAATGTTTGAAAACATATAATGTAGCCGCAGTAGTGCGGTTCTAACTAGCCTTAAAGGGACAGTCTACACCAGAATTTTTATTGTTTTAAAAGATAGATAATCCCTTTATTACCCATTTCCCAGTTTTGCATAACCAACACAGTTATAATAATATACTTTTAACCTCTGTGATTATCTTGTATCTAAGCCTCTGCAAACTGCCCCTTTTTTCAGTTCTTTTGACAGACTTGCAGTCTAGCCAATCAGTGCCTGCTCCCAGATTACTTCACGTGCATGAGCACAGTGTTATCTATATGAAATATGTGAACTAACACCCTCTAGTGGTGAAAAACTGTTTAAATGCAATCTGAAAGAGGTGGGCTTCAAGGTCTAATAAATTAGCATATGAACCTCCTAGGTTAAGCTTTCAACTAAGAATACCAAGAGAACAAAGCAAAATTGGAAATAAAAGTAAATAGGAAAAATGTTTAAAATTACATGCTCTATCTGAATCATTAAAGTTTATTTTGGCCTAGACTGTCCCTTTAAGGTGGTATCAATAGGTTGTTTTTATGTCGTTTTTACTTTAATGTTTAAATTGTAAAAATAAAAAAAATTACATTTTGAAAACATTCAAAGAGTGCTGAATTCCCTATCTGTAGAGATAAAGAATGATATATCTATTTTGATAAATCTTTCTTTCTATTTTGATGTATATAAACAAATAGGGTTTGCATTAATTTAGATTCAAACTTAAGAGTATATGAAAGTAATCTGTTTTATGTAAGTATATAGAAACCTCTCCCTTTATTTTGTATAAAACCCTTCTTTAGAGCCATCTAAATTGCTTAGGAAAGGTTCTCTATTTGATCAAATGAAAATGTATGAAACATTTAACAGGTACGTTCTCATCTCAATTGACGCAGCAAATCTGATTCTCAATCCACCACCTTTGAGCATGTGAATGCAATAGGAATCAAAGGGATGCTACTAGACAGTGATGTGCAGTCACTAGAGGCAGGTGAGGCAGTGCTTCACCTCTCATACGGGCAAAAATATATATTTTTTTATTGGCTTTAAAAAAAATTTTTAATTTTTTTCCCCAGCATTTTTTTTCTCACAGCTATATGTTGTGCAATGAAGAGGCACAAGCAGGTCTGCCCACCATTACACAACATGCTGCACCATCTACTGGATGCAAGTGGTTAAGATCATTGCATGGCCCATTAACTGCTTATTTGAGGCAGTCCTATTTGGGCTGAACCAATCCAGTGAGAGGCATTAGTAAGTGGAACATAGGGTTGGGGCTGGATGTTAAATCATATAAAACAAAACAAAAACTGAAAAAAACTACTTTCATATATTTTGTTGTTGTCCTGTGAAGCTGCCAGCTTTGCTAAAGTGAAAAAGAGAGTTCTGTTCTTCCCCTCTAAGTGCAGTGGAATGTGCCACTGTCACTTCCTGAATCCTTATACAGAGCAGGAAGAGAGGCACAGAGAGCAGTGTTTCACCCACATCTTATTAAAGTAAGATTTTACTGATAGGGATTCTGTGAAAATGATAATTTAATGAATGTGGTTTAGTGTTTTTTTACACTTTTACAGCAGGGTCGTTTTTGTATTTTGTTTACTCAAACTTTACACCCACTAACTTAGCAGCTTGCCTCTGTACTTCACACTAAATTATAGACTAATTTTCTGAACTCTCTGTAGCTCTGCTGTTTTATTACTTTAAAATGCTGTGGTCCCTCTCCCCCCCCCCTTGTGTGTGTGTGTGTGTGTGTGTCTCTCTCTCTCTCTCTCTCTCTCTCTATCTATCCATCTCTCTCCTTATGTGTTGTTCTCCCCCATGGTCTCTTTCTCTCTCTGTCTCTCTTCCTCCCCCTCTGACTCTCATCTCTTATGTAATGAAAGAATCTATAAGCATAATTTGCAGAATTAAAGTAAAAAGTATATTTTAAACATATTTTAATGGGCATGGATTTCTAGATCTCATAATCAGAGCAAGCATTGTGTTATCTGGCAAGAGTTTCTGTTACAATCCTTTAAACTAAAATCAGATGTTTACTAAGTTGACCAGTTTTCCAAGACACCATTTAAAGGGACATGAAACCCATATGAAATCCATATGCAAATTTAAATAACTTTCCAATTTACATCTAATATTTTCATTATTATCATTATCATCATTAATATCTTCATTATTTTGATGTCCTTTGTTGAAAATCATATCTAAATATGCTCAGTAGCTGCTGATTGGTGGCTGCACATAGATACCTCATGTGATTGGCTCACCCATGTGCATTGCTATTTCTTCAACAAAGGATATCTAAAGAATGAAGGCGTATCCTGCCACTGCCTCACCAGCCTCTGACGTCACTGCACGTCACTGCTACTAGATTATAATAGGTTGTGTATACCAATACAGAAAGGTTTAGTTATATGCTGTTTGTCCTCTCATACAGTCATTAGCAATGAACATGATTTATGTCTTTACATTTGCAATACTCCTTTCGACACAGAAGAAGATTACTGACCAGCAACAGGCTGAAGAACCACAACAGACAATAAAAGAGCATCAACAAAAATGCCTTAGAGTGCTGAGAGTATTTCTCCCAAGAATTGCTCTTCATGCTTTGAGTGATATGGAGATTATGAGGCCTTAAATATGTCAATGGCAGAAGCAGAAAGGCCCAAAATTAAAAGAAAAATAGCATTATTTTAAGGTATAACAATTTTATATTTGAATCACACCAATTTGTCTTTTTTGAGTACCTATTCTTGCTCTGATTCAAGACACAGGTATAGTGGTAGAAATAAAAACACAAATATGAAAGCAAAAGTTATTTTAAACAAATTATAAAAGAAAAATACACATAATCGCCTCAATCCGATATGCAGCGTCGCCCGCAAAAGCCGGCGATGCCAAATTTTGCGTTGGTTTGGTATCACATATACGGAGTAACATAGAAGTTAAGCTTGTATATTTCTGCCTTCGGCCGTAGTTTTTTGGCCCATAGACAGGTATACCAAACCAGCGCAGTTTGGTATCCAATATACAGCGTAAGGACTTACGTGGCAAAAATGGATAAATTCTACTCCATTTTCACCTCGCCACAAAATTGCAGCGTAGTAAGCCTTATGCTGTGTATTGTAGCCCCGTAACTCCCTAAACTAGCTGCTAAATAAAACCTAACACCTAACGCATGCGCAATGTCTATCTACCTGTCAACCACGAACTGCTAAATAAAACCTAACGCATGCGCAATGTCTATCTACCTGTCAACCGCGATCCCCCGCCGCAATCCCTAATAAAGTATTTAACCCCTAAACCGCCGCTCCCGGACCCCGCAGCCACCTACATTAAATGTATAACCCCCTAATGTGAGCCCCTACACCGCCGCAATCTACATTACCTACCCCCTAATGTGAGCCCCTTACACCGCCGCCACCTACATTAACTACCCCCTAATGTGAGCCCCTTACACCGCCGCCATCTACATTATCTAGCCCCTAATGTGAGCCCCTTACACCGCTGCCATCTCAATTATTTACCCCCTAATGTGAGCCCCTTACACCGCCGCCATCTACACTATCTAACCCCTAATGTGAGCTCCTACCCCGCCGCCAGCTATATTAAAATTATTAACCCCTAATCTAATCCCACTATACCGCCGCCACCTATATTAAATTATTAACCCCTAATCCAATCCCCCTATACCGCCATCACCTATATTAAATTATTTAACCCCTAAAATACTAAACTATCCCTACCACTAAACCTAAGTCTAACCCTACAAATAGCCCTGAAAAGGGCTTTTTGCGTGGCATTACCCCAAAGTAAACAGCTCTATTGCCAGCCCTTAAAAGGGCTTTTTGCGGGCCATTGCCCTAAAGTAATCAGCTCTTTTACCAGCCCTTAAAAGGGCTTTTTGCGGGGCTTTGTCACAAAGTAATCAGCTCTTTTGCATCTAATCTAAATCCCCCTACACCGCCGCCACCTATAATAAACGTATTACCCCTTAATCTAATCCCCCTACACCGCCTCCACCTATTTTTAATACATTACCTCCTAATCTAATCCCACTATACCGCCACCACCTATATTAACTATATTAACCCTAATTATATTAGGGTTAATATAGTTAATATTGTTATTATATTATATATATATTAACTATATTAACCCTAATTATATTAGGGTTAATATAGTTAATATAGTTATTTTATTATGTATATTAACTATTTTAACCCTAATTATATTAGGGTTAATATAGTTATTATATTATATTATATATATATATATATATATATATATATATATATATATATATATATATATATATATATATATATATATATATATATATATATATATATATTAAGTATAATAACCCTATCTAACTCTAACACCCCTAACTAAATTCTTATTAATATAAATCTAATTAATATTAATATTATTAATTAAAATATTCCTATTTATATCTAAATACTTACCTATAAAATAAACCCTAAGATAGCTACAATATAATTAATAATAACATTGTAGCTATTTTAGGGTTTATATTTATTTTACAGGTAACTTGGTATTTATTTTAACTAGGTACAATAGCTATTAAATAGTTAATAACTATTTAATAGCTACCTAGTTAAAATAATTACCAATTTATCCGTAAAATAAATCCTTACCTAAGTTACAAATACACCTAGACTATCAATTAAATAAACTACAAATCTCTAAACTAAAATTCAATTAAATACACAATGATCCACATAAAAATACAAATTAAATACAATTAAATACACAATACAATGATCGGAACAGCCAATAGAATGCGAGCTCAATCTGATTGGCTGATTGGATCAGCCAATCGGATTGAACTTGAATCTGATTAGCTGATTGAATCAGCCAATCAGATTTTCTTACCTTAATTCCGATTGGCTGATAGAATCCTATCAGCCAATTGGAATTCGACGGACGCCATCGTAGATGACTTCATTCGTTGTTCAGTCGTCGGGCCAGCTGGATGTTCCGCATCGGAGGGCTGAAGAAATAAGAATGAAGATGCCGCTTGGAGGAAAACTTTGCCCCGATGGAGGACCTCTTCTTTGCCGCTTGGATGAAGACATCGCCGGGATGGAAGACTTCTTCTTTGCCGCTTGGATGAAGACATCGCCGGATGGAAGACTTCTTCTTTGCCGCTTGGATGAAGACATCGCCCGGATTGGATGAAGAGTTCGGCCCGGCTGGGTGAAGACGAATCAAGGTAGGGAGATCTTCTGAGGCTTAGTGTTAGGTTTTTTTAAGAGGGGTTTGGGTGGATTTAGAGTAGGGGTATGTGGGTGGTGGGTTGTAATGTTGGGGGGTGGTATTGTGATTTTTTTACAGGCAATAGTGCTGTTTACTTTGGGGCATGCCCCGCAAAAGGCCCTTTTAAGGGCTGGTAATAGAGCTGTTAACTTTTGTAATTTAGAATAGGGTAGGGAATTTTTTTTTATTTTGGGGGGCTTTATTATTTTATTAGGGGGCTTAGAATAGGTGTAATTAGCTTAAAATTCTTGTAATCTTTTTTTATTTTTTGTAATTTAGTGTTTGTTTTTTGTAATTTAGTTTAGTGTATTTAATTGTATTTTAGTTTAGAGATTTTTAGTTTATTTAATTTATTGATAGTGTAGGTGTATTTGTAACTTAGGTTAGGATTTATTTTACAGGTAAATTAGTAATTATTTTAACTAGGTAGCTATTAAGTAGATATTAACTATTTAATAGCTATTGTACCTAGTTAAAATAAATACCAAGTTACCTGTAAAATAAATATAAACCCTAAAATAGCTACAATGTAATTATTAATTATATTGTAGCTATCTTATGGCTAGATTTAGAGTTTGGCGTTAGCCATCAAAACCAGCGTTAGAGGCTCCTAACGCTGGTTTTGGACTACCGCTGGTATTTAGAGTCAGTCAGGAAAGGGTCTAACGCTCACTTTGCAGCCGCGACTTTTCCATACCACAGATCCCCCTACGCCATGTGCGTATCCTATTTTTTCAATGGGATCTTTCTAACGCCGGTATTTAGAGTCTTGGCTGAAGTGAGCGTTAGAAATCTAACAAAAGGGCCTTTTGCGGGGCATGCCCCAAAGAATTCAGCTCTTTTGCCTGGAAAAAAAAACATACAATACCCCCCCACCAACATTACAACCCACCACCCACATACCCCTAATCTAACCCAAACCCCCCTTAAATAAACCTAACACTAAGCCCCTGAAGATCATCCTACCTTGAGTTGTCTTCAGCCAGCCAACCACCAATGGAACCGAAGAGGAGATCCGGAGCGGCAAAAGTGATCCTCCAAGGGGCGCTGAAGAAGTCTTCCATCCGATGAAGTCATCATCCAGGCGGCGCTGAAGAAATCTTCCATCCGGGCGATGTCATCTTCCAAGCGGGGTCTTCAATCTTCTTCTTCAGTATCCATCTTCATTCCGCTGACGTGGAACATCTTTCTTCCCCGACGGACTACCGGCGAATGAAGGGTCCTTTAAGGGACATCATCCAAGATGGCGTCCCTCGAATTCCGATTGGCTGATAGGATTCTATCAGCCAATCGGAATTAAGGTAGGAAAATTCTGATTGGCTGATGGAATCAGCCAATCAGATTCAAGTTCAATCCGATTGGCTGATCCAATCCTATCATCCTATCAGCCTATAGAATCCTATCAGCCAATCGGAATTCGAGGGACGCCATCTTGGATGACGTCCCTTAAAGGAGCCTTCATTCGTCGGTAGTCCGTCGGGGAAGAAGGATGTTCTGCGTCGGCGGAATGAAGATGGATCCTGAAGAAGAAGATTGAAGACCCCGCTTGGAAGATGACATCTCCCGGATGGAAGATTTCTTCAGCGCCGCCTGGATGATGACTTCATCGGATGGAAGACTTCTTCAGCGCCCCTTGGAGGATCACTTCTGCCGCTCCGGATCTCCTCTTCAGTTCCATCGGTGGCTCGGCTGAGTGAAGATGACTCAAGGTAGGATGATCTTCAGGGGGGTAGTGTTATGTTTTTTTAAGGGGGGTTTGGGTTAGATTAGGGGTATGTGGGTGGTGGGTTTTAATGTTGGGGGGGTTGTATTTTTCTTTTACAGGCAAAAGAGCAGTTTTCTTTGGGGCATGCCCCGCAAAAGGCCCTTTTAAGGGCTGGTAAGGTAAAAGAGATTTGAACTTTTTTAATTTAGAATAGGGTAGGGCATTTTTTTATTTTGGGGGGGCGTTGTTATTTTATTAGGGGGCTTAGATTAGGTGTAATTAGCTTAAAATTGTTGTAATTTTTTGTAACTTAGCTTTTTTTTATTTTTTGTACTTTAGTTAGTTTATGTAATTGTATTTAATTGTAGTTATTTGTAGTTAATTTATTTAATTAATTTAATGATAGTGCAGTGTTAGGTTTAATTGTAACTTAGGTTAGGATTTATTTTACAGGTAATTTTGTATTTCTTTTAGCTAGGTAGTTATTAAATAGTTAATAACTATTTAATAACTATTCTAACTAGCTAAAATAAATACCAAGTTACCTGTAAAATAAATATAAATCCTAAAATAGCTACAATGTAATTATTACTTACATTGCAGCTATCTTAGGGTTTATTTTACAGGTAAGTATTTAGCTTTAAATAGGAATAATTTATTTAATAAGAGTTAATTTATTTCGTTAGATTTAAATTATATTTAACTTAGGGGGGTGTTAGTGTTAAGGTTAGACTTAGCTTTAGGGGTTAATAAATTTATTAGAGTAGCTGTGAGGTCCGGTCGGCATATTAGGGGTTAATACTTGAAGTTAGGTGTCGGCGATGTAAGGGAGGGCAGATTAGGGGTTAATACTATTTATTATAGGGATATTGAGGTGGGAGTGAGGCGGATTAGGGGGTTAATAACTTTATTATTGTAGCGGTGAGGTCCGGTCGGCAGATTAGGGGTTAATAATTGTAGGTAGGTGGAGGAGACGTTGGGGGCGGCAGATTAGGGGTTAATAAATATAATATAGGGGTCGGCGGTGTTAGGGGCAGCAGATTAAGGGTACATAGGGATAACGTAGGTTGCGGCGGTGTACGGAGGTCAGATTAGGGGTTAATAGTATAATGCAGGTGTCAGCGATAGCGGGGGCGGCAGATTAGAGGTTAATAAGTGTAAGGTTAGGGGTGTTTAGACTCGGGGTACATGTTAGGGTTTTAGGTGCAGACTTAGGAAGTGTTTCCCCATAGGAAACAATGGGGCTGCGTTAGGAGCTGAACGCTGCTTTTTTGCAGGTGTTAGGTTTTTTTTTCAGCTCAAACGGCCCCATTGTTTTCTATGGGGGAATCATGCACAAGCACGTTTTTGAAGCTGGCCGCGTCCGTAAGCACCACTGGTATTGAGAGTTGCAGTGGCGGTAAATATGCTATATGCTCCCTTTTTGGAGCCTAACGCAGCCCTTCTGTGAACTCTAAATACCAGCGGTATTTAAAAGGTGCGGGGGGAAAAAAGCCAGCGTTAGATACCGACAAAACTCTAAATCTAGCAGTTAGGGTTTATTTTATAGGTAAGTATTTAGATTTAAATAGGAATATTTTAATTAATAATATTAATATTAATTAGATTTATTTTAACAAGAATTTAGTTAGGGTTGCTAGAGTTAGATAGGGTTATTATACTTAATATATATATAATATAATAACTATATTAACTATATTAACCCTAATATAATTAGGGTTAATATAGTTAATATATATAATATAATAACTATATTAACTATATTAACCCTAATATAGTTAGGGTTAATATAGGTGGCGGCGGTGTAGGGGGATTAGATTAGGGGTTAATGTATTTAATATAGGTGGCAGCGGTGTAGGGGGATTAGATAAGGGGTTAATACATTTATTATAGGTGGCGACGGTGTAGGGGGATTTAGATTATAGGCAAAAGAGCTGTTTACTTTGTGACAATGCCCCGCAAAAAGCCCTTTTAAGGGCTGGTAAAAGAGCTGATTACTTTGGGGCAAAGCCCCGCAAAAAGCCCTTTTAAGGGCTGGCAATAGAGCTGTTTACTTTGGGGTAATGCCACGCAAAAAGCCCTTTTCAGGGCTATTTGTAGGGTTAGACTTAGGTTTAGTGGTTGGGATAGTTTAGTATTTTAGGGGTTAAATAATTTAATATAGGTGGCGGCGGTATAGGGGGATTAGATTAGGGGTTAATAAATGTTTTATAGGTGGCCGCGATGTAGGGGGATTTAGATTAGGGTTTAATTAATTTAATATAGCTGGCGGCGGGGTAGGGGGATTTAAATTAGGGGTTAATAATTTTAATATAGCTGGCGGAGGGGTAGGGGGATTAGATTAGGGGTTAATAATTTTAATATAGCTGGCGGCGGGGTAGGAGCTCACATTAGGGGGTAGGTAATGTAGGTGGCGGCGGTATAAGGGGCTCACATTATGGGGTAGTTAATGTAGATGGCGGCAGGGTAGGAGCTCACATTAGGGGGTAGTTAATGTAGGTGGTGGCGGGGTCCGGGAGCGGTGCTTTAGGGGTTAATAACTTTATTAGGTGCGGCGGGGTCCGGGAGCGGCGGTTTAGGGGTTAATACATTTTTTATTATTAGGAGACTGTGGGGGGATAGCGGATAGAGGGTTAGACGTGTCGGGCTATGTTTGTGAGGCGTGTTAGACAGTATGGGAGATTTAATAACTTAGTCAGGTTTTGTAGGCGCCGGCAGTATCTAAAGTGCCGTAAGTCACTGGCGACTCCAGAAATTTGTACTTACGTAGATTTCTGGACATTGCTGGTTTATCCGACTTACAGCACTTTAGCATCTGACGGCGCCGTTTATGTGATAGCTCGAGTTGCGAGCTGAAACTACGGGCGGCAGGGATTCCCTCACTTACGCCGCAAACTACGATCTATTTCAGATCGCGCCCATAATATACATGAAAAATACACATGTAAATATAAATTTCCACAAATTATTTTACATTACCAATAGATATATAAGTATGTATATAGATATATGCACATATTCTAACATTACTAATCAAAAAACATAAGTTTAACATTTTATTAAACAAATGTACAATAGATTATTATATAATAAACTAGAGCAATACAAGTACAAATTTAGTTAGTGTAAAATTAATACTGAATCTTCAAGCAAAAAAATATATATACAAAAGTAAATTTATTGATTGCACATGTATTTCAAGGACACAATAAGTTAACCATCTAAGGGCCAAAATGTGGAGCGCTATCGTAACGTGCACCTGTAGAGGGGCAAATGTTCCCATTTTTAAGGGAGCACATTAATTACAAGTGGCTGGTTAATGCTCCGCGAGCTTGCGGTTTCACTTTGCGATTTGCACAATTGACCATAAGTCACACCTCTGGTTAATGAAAAAATGTACACCAATTGCCCCCCAAATAAAGTGGTCAGTACTGTACTTTATAGAGTTGTAATCAAAATGATTCAATCACCATTGCAAATCAGATTTATTGTCAAAATTTACAGATATTCAGCTGTTTGCAATGAACAATTCAAACAAAATCAATTAAAATAGCTCAACACAACAATCCCCAAATTAAACTGAAAATGCAACGTTTAATGAATACTGCAATCTCAAAATTATTCAGCCCCCTGAATAGGATCACTCACAACAGCACAACTATGCAAAACAGGTTTTGTGTCAAGCACACCTGATGTAACTAATCAAAGGGCTTCATTAGTTGCACCAGGTATGCTTGAGCTATAACACATGAAATACCTGAACTGGCTAGGGGTTTGTTGAGTGTCATGTTTGACTGCATGTTAGAAATATGGCTAAGTCAAAAGAATTGTCCAAAAAGTTAAGAGAAGAGATCATTGTCCTTTGCAAACAAGGAACAGGATACAAAAATATAGCGAAGGCACTGAATGTTCCTAGAGACACCGTTTGAAGCATAGTTCACAAGTTCAAAATTAAAGGAACAGTGGTTACACTACCTGGACAGGGCAGAAAAAGAAATCTAATAACAGCTGTAACCATATGTCTTAGAAGGCAGGTTGAGAAAAACCCTCGAGTGACTTCAAGACTTGCAGCAAGATTTGGTGGCAACAGGCACTGAGGTTTCAGTTTGCAAAGTAAGATACGTACTAAATGCAAAAGGTTTCCATGCCAGAACTCCAAGGTGTATATCACTACTGACCCAAAAGAACAAGAAAAGTTAGCTCCAATATGCTCAAAATCATATAAATAAGCTACAGAGGTTTAAGGGATTCTGTTCTGTGGAGCAATGAAACAAAACTGGAACTTTTCGGACCAACGGATCAGTGGTATGTCTGAAAGAAAAAGAATGAAGCATACACTGAAAAGATTACTCCCTACAGTTAAGTATAGTGGTGGCTCGGTGATGCACAGGGGCTGCTTTGCACTCTCTGGAACTGGAGTAAAATGGCATAAAGGAAAAAAGCAATCCAGCGTTGCTCACTCAAAAACATGCGCTTTAATAGTTAAAAATTAACCAACGTGGGCTAACAGCATACAAGGATTAAAATACAGATGCAAAACAATGGCACAACACACATCTCAACCTAGGATGCATTTTGGGATTTGTCAGGGTGCCAGGAATCAGACTGAGAGGAGAAGTGCAAACATAATCACACATTTATTAACAGCAAAAAATAATAAAAAGTTCACAAGTCAAATAACAAGCCAGGAGTCAAAACCAGAGCTGGTAGTCAGACAATCTGAGTCAGGAGCCAAAGCGAATAGTCAGACGAGCCGGAATCAGGAACAAGGAAAACAGCAGAGTCAGGAACAAGCCAGGGATCGTGAACCAGGAAGGATGTCAGGCAGCCAGGTAATACACAGGACCTCTCACTAACAGGTCTGAGACAACGCAAAGGCAAAGCATACTGAACAGAGGCCCTAAAAATAATAAGTGATGACATCACAATTCTGAGACTGCATCCTGTCTCACACGGATGATGCACACCAGTCTGGCCATAAAAGTAAGTGCAGGAAATGAGCAGCATCCCCCACAATTCACCATAGTCAGGAAGAGAGGTGAGTAAAATGGCTGCCAGCAGCACATGGCAAACACAACAGGGGAAAAACCCTGACAGTACCCTCCCCACAACGACCCCTCCCCCGCGGGAGGACAAAAGGCTTATTGGGGAAACAGGCATGGAAGGCACGGAGGAGGGTGGGAGCATGAACATCAGAGGAGGGAACCCAAGAATGCTCCTTCCAGACCGTAGCCCCTCCAGTGAACCAAATACTGCACACGGCCCCTGGACATATGAGAGTCAATAATGCTGCTGACCTCATACTCCTTATGATTGTCAAGAAAGATAGGATGGGGACAAGGCAACACAGTGGTAAACCGATTACAAACTGATGGTTTCAAGAGGGAGACATGAAAAACATTGGAGATGCGCATAGCAGGAGGAAGGTCAAGAGCGTAGGCCACAGGATTAACCCGTCGGAGTATTCGAAAAGGACCAACATAATGGGGAGCCAATTTATTGGAAGGCACACCAAGGCTCAAGATGTGGGAGGACAGCCAAACTCTCTCACCAACCTGGTAGGAAGGTGTGGGCAGACGCCGACCATCAGTCTGGAACTTTTGGCGCTGCATAGAATGATGAAGGCAATCCTGAATCTGCACCCACGTGGAACAGAGTTGCCGGAGATGCTCCTCCAAAGCCGGAATACCCTGAGACACGAATGAATCGGGCAACAAGGATGGTTGAAACCCATAATTCGCCATGAACAGGGATAACTTGGAGGAAGCATTAATAGCACTATTACGAGCAAACTCTGCCCAAGGTAACAGTTCAGACCAATTATTGTGGTGATCTGAGACATAGCAATGGAGGAACTGTTCCAGAGCTTGATTAGACTATTCCGCAACCCCATTGGATTGAGGGTAATATGCAGAGGAGAAGGAACGCTGGATCCCCATTTGAGCACTAAAGGAACCCCAAAATCTGGAGATAAACTGGCTACCCTGGTCCGACACTATCTCCTTGGGTAACCCATGTAAATGGAAGAACTCCCGGGCAAAAATTGAAGCAAGCTCCTGAGCAGTAGGCAGCTTCATCAAGGGAATGCAATGTGACATTTTAGAAAATCGGTCAACCACCATAAGGATAACAGTTTTGCCATTGGAAACAGGGAGCTCGACAATGAAGTCCATGGAAAGATGTGTCCAAGGACGCTCACCATTAGCAATAAGTTGAAGAAGACCCACAGGAAGACGTTGAGGAAGCTTATTCTGTGCACAAACTGAGCAGGAGGCATCATACGCAGCAACATCAGAACGAAGATCTGGCCACCAGAATTGTCGAGTGACAGACCAAATCATTTGGTTCTTGCCTGGGTGACCTGCAGCTTTAGGATAGTGGTATGTGTGCAAAAGTTTAGTTCGAAGATTCTCAGGAACAAAACACTTACCAGTAGGTTTCTCAGGAGGTTCATTGGTTTGTGCAGCCAGAATCTCCTCCCCCAAGGGAAAAGTCAAATTAGTACGTATGGTAGTCAAAATATGGTCAGGCGGTATAACAGGAGTAGGTACAGACTCCTCCTTAGACAGAGGCGAAAATTGTTGAGAGAGGGCATCAGCCCTAACATGCTTACTACCAGGCAGGTAGGAGACCACATAATTAAACTGAGAAAAAAATAGCGCCCATCTGGCCTGTCGGGGCGACAAACGTTTTGCTTCAGATATATAAGTTAAATTCTTGTGGTCAGTAAGAATGAGCACTGGCATGCTAGTACCCTCGAGAAGATGCCTCCATTCCTTGAGTGCCAAAATTATGGCCAGTAATTCCCTGTCGCCAATTTCATAATTGCACTCTGCTGGAGACAATTTCTTAGAAAAGAAACCACATGGATGCAAGGAACCATCAGGCGTAGGATGTTGAGACAAGAGGTCACCTACTCCAGTATCAGACGCATCGACCTCAAGAATGAAAGGAAGGACAGGGTTAGAATGAGCCAGAACTGGAGTGGCAGCAAAGGCAGTCTTAAGACTATCAAAGGCCTTAATGGCAGTTGGTGACCAATGGAGTGGATTATTCTCTTTACTGGTCATGTCTTGATAATTTTCTGATCAATTTTGATCTAACTAGATGTTTAGAAGGTTTCCATATAGGTAAGATCTTGACTTATTTATTTAATTTATTTAATTAATTTTTCAAATAATTCAAATATTAATTTGATTCTAATTTAATTTTATATTGTGATCTATGCATAATGTGGCAACATCCAGCTTTTGTATAAATAGTATAAAAAGTATATAAAAAGTATGAAATGTAGTCCCCATTCATACATGCATCCTTGATTATTAATTATGATTATAACATTGCCTATGTTGTGCACATACATTTTCAGATAAGTGTGTAATTAGCACTAGCTAATTCATTCTCTTGTATCTGCATCTGTTTGATTGTTTTTACATATCCATCTAGTACTGAATGTATTACTCAATAAGTGATAACTTAGTATGTTGTGTTCCTTCCTTGAACAGTTTAGATATATATATATAAAACTATATGATTGTGTTCTTTCGTTAAATAACTAGACAAACACCAACAAATTATAATGTACATGGTATTCACATGTTATGCTCAAACTCTAAGATTTATTAAGAAATTCTGGTGTTTACTAATTAGGTGTTGCCTTTAAAAGTTCAATCAGCATTCACCTGACCATTTTTGAGTATGGGGCAATCCCGAAACGCGTCCTAGGTTGGGATGTGTGCTGTGCCATTGTTTTGCATCTGTATTTTAATCCTTGTATGCTGTTAGCCCACGCTGGTTAATTTTTAACTATTAAAGCGCATGTTTTTGAGTGAGCCGCTCTAGATTGCTTTTTTCCTTTATGCCAAGATTTGAACTACTCCACTGGGCTCTCAATTACATGTACCAGGGCTCTGACCCCTTATTCTAACCCAGAAGTGCCTGACTACAGGGAGTGCAGAATTATTAGGCAAATGAGTACTTTGACCACATCATCCTCTTTATGCATGTTGTCTTACTCCAAGCTGTATAAGCTCGAAAGCCTACTACCAATTAAGCATATTAGGTGATGTGCATCTCTGTAATGAGAAGGGGTGTGGTCTAATGACATCAACACCCTATATCAGGTGTGCATAATTATTAGGCAACTTCCTTTCCTTTGGAAAAATGGGTCAAAAGAAGGACTTGACAGGCTCAGAAAGGTCAAAAATAGTGAGATATCTTGCAGAGGGATGCAGCACTCTTAAAATTGCAAAGCTTCTGAAGCGTGATCATCGAACAATCAAGCATTTCATTCAAAATAGTCAACAGGGTCGCAAGAAGCGTGTGGAAAACCCAAGGCGCAAAATAACTGCCCATGAACTGAGAAAAGTCAAGTGTGCAGCTGCCAAGATGCCACTTGCCACCAGTTGGCCATATTTCAGAGCTGCAACATCACTGGAGTGCCCAAAAGCACAAGGTGTGCAATACTCAGAGACATGGCCAAGGTAAGAAAGACTGAAAGACGACCACCACTGAACAAGACACACAAGCTGAAACGTCAAGACTGGGCCAAGAAATATCTCAAGACTGATTTTTCTAAGGTTTTATGGACTGATGAAATGAGAGTGAGTCTTGATGGGCCAGATGGATGGGCCCGTGGCTGGATTGGTAAAGGGCAGAGAGCTCCAGTCCGACTCAGACGCCACCAAGGTGGAGGTGGAGTACTGGTTTGGGCTGGTATCATCAAAGATGAGCTTGTGGGGCCTTTTCGGGTTGAGGATGGAGTCAAGCTCAACTCCCAGTCCTACTGCCAGTTTCTGGAAGACACCTTCTTCAAGCAGTGGTACAGGAAGAAGTCTGCATCCTTCAAGAAAAACATGATTTTCATGCAGGACAATGCTCCATCACACACGTCCAAGTACTCCACAGCGTGGCTGGCAAGAAAGGGTATAAAAGAAGAAAATCTAATAACATGGCCTCCTTGTTTACCTGATCTGAACCCCATTGAGAACCTGCGGTCCATCATCAAATGTGAGATTTACAAGAAGGGAAAACAGTACACCTCTCTGAACAGTGTCTGGGAGGCTGTGGTTGCTGCTGCATGCAATGTTGATGGTGAACAGATCAAAACACTGACAGAATCCATGGATGGCAGGCTTTTGAGTGTCCTTGCAAAGAAAGGTGGCTATATTGGTCACTGATTTGTTTTTGTTTTGTTTTTGAATGTCAGAAATGTATATTTGTGAATGTTGAGATGTTATATTGGTTTCACTGGTAAAAATAAATAATTGAAATGGGTATATATTTGTTTTTTGTTAAGTTGCCTAATAATTATGCACAGTAATAGTCACCTGCACACACAGATATCCTCCTAAAATAGCTATAACTAAAAACAAACTAAAAACTACTTCCAAAACTATTCAGCTTTGATATTAATGAGCTTTTTGGGTTCATTGAAAACATGGTTATTGTTCAATAATAAAATTAATCCTCAAAAATACAACTTGCCTAATAATTCTGCACTCCCTGTAGAGACCAGCTGGAAGGAACACAGAAGAGGGATACTGTCGACTGGATAAGCGCATAGTGCAGGTTCCCTGGACAAGGAGAATCATTTTCAGTCTGCAAAACCTCTATCTACATACTGTGAGTGGATCTTTAATTGTTCCTTATGTTTCTGCCATGTCACTAACGACTACTCTGCTCTCAGGCCGCTGGAGGTTTGTGTTATTTGTATTAAAGTCACTGCTAGTACTGCTCGTTTGCCGTTGTATTGTAAGTAAAATGGCATACAGAGGGGGGTAGTTATCAAGCCGTCTACTTTTCTGGCTTCGCCGGCCCAATACGCCCGCCTAAGCTCGCCTACCTTCGCCGCCGCGGACCTGAAAAAATACGCCTAAGTTATCAAATAAAGCTGTCAAAAACCTGCGGGGCGATGAGCAGCGGACTGTGACAGTTATCACTCATCCGATCTCGCTGCTCTTCGGCTTTTTCCCAGCTTTATTGCTAGCCTGTCACTAAGCACTCACACTAAACTGCACTGTTCTACCCCCTATACCGGCGCCCCCGGAGCCTCCCGCAACTCAATAAAGTTACTAACCCCTAAACCGCCGCTACTAGACCCTGCCGCAACTCTGATAAATGTATTAACCCCTAAACCGCCGCTCCTAGACCCTGCCACAACTCTTATAAATGTATTAACCCCTAAACCGCCGCTCCCGGAGCCCACCGCCACCTACATTATACCTAGTAACCCCTATCCTGCCCCCCCTATACCGTCGCCCTCTATAATAAAATTATTAACCCCTATCCTGCTGATCCCGCACCTCGCCGCAACTAAATAAATAGTTTAACCCCTAAACCGCCGCTCCCTGAACCCGCCGCAACCTATAATAAATGTATTAACCCCTATCCTGCCCCCCCTACACCGTCGCCACCTATAATAAATTTATTAACCCCTAAACCTAAGTCTAACACTAACCCTAACGCCCCCCTAACTTAAATATTAATTAAATAAATCTAAATAATATTTATATTATGAACTAAATTAATCCTATTTAAAACTAAATACTTACCTTTAAAATAAACCCTAATATAGCTACAATATAAATAATATAATATAATTGAGCTCGCATTCTATTGGCTGATCGGAACAGCCAATAGAATGCGAGCTCAATCTGATTGGCTGATTGGATCAGCCAATCGGATTGAACTTGAATCTGATTGGCTGATTCCATCAGCCAATCAGATTTTTCCTACCTTAATTCCGAATGGCTGATAGAATCCTATCAGCCAATCGGAATTGAGGGGACGCCATCTTGGATGATGTCCCTTAAAGGAGCCTTCATTCGTCGTAGTCCGTCGGTGAAGAAGGAGGTTCCGCGGCGGCGGAAGGAAGATTCAAGACCCGGCTTGGAAGATGACATCGCCCGGATCGAAGACTTCTTCAGCGCCGCCTGGATGATGACTTCATCGGATGGAAGATTTCTTCAGCGCCCCTTGGATGATCACTTCTGCCGGTCCGGATGTCCACTTGGGTTCCATCGCTGCTCGGCTGAGTGAAGACGACTCAAGGTAGGATGATCTTCAGGGGATTAGTGTTAGGTTTTTGTAAGGGGGGTTTGGGTTAGATTAGGGGTATGTGGGTGGTGGGTTGTAATGTTGGGGGGGTTTGTATTTTTCATTTACAGGCAAAAGAGCTGAACTTTTGGGGGCATGCCCCCACAAATGGCCCTTTTAAGGGCTGGTAAGGTAAAAGAGCGTTGAACTTTATTTAATTTAGAATAGGGTAGGGCATTTTTTTATTTTGGGGGGGTTTGTTATTTTATTAGGGGGCTTAGATTAGGTGTAAGTAGCTTAAAATTGTTGTAATATTTGTAAAATGTTTGTAACTTATTTTTTTATTTTCTGTAACTTAGCTTTTTTTATTTTTTGTACTTTAGTTAGTTGATGTAATTGTATTTAATTGTAGTTATTTGTAGGTAGTTTATTTAATTAATTTAATGATAGTGTAGTATTAGGTTTAATTGTAACTTAGGTTAGCATTTATTTTACAGGTAATTTTGTATTTCTTTTAGCTAGGTAGTTATTAAATAGTTAATAACTATTTAATAACTATTCTAACTAGCTAAAATAAATACAAAGTTACCTGTAAAATAAATATAAATCCTAAGATAGCTACAATATAATTATTATTTATATTGTAGCTATCTTAGGGTTTATTTTACAGGTAAGTATTTAGTTTTAAATAGAAATAATTTATTAAAGTATAGTGTAGTGTTAGGTGTAATTGTAACGTAGGTTAAGATTTATTTTACAGGTAAATTTCTCTTTATTTTAGCTAGGTAAGCTATTAAATAGTTAATAACTATTTAATAGCTATTGTACCTAGTTAAAATAAATTGAAAGTTGCCTGTAAAATAAAAATAAATCCTAAGATAGCTACAATATAATTATTATTTATATTGTAGATATATTAGGGTTTATTTTACAGTTAAGCATTTAGTTTTAAATAGGATTAATTTAGTTCATAATATAAATATTATTTAGATTTATTTAATTAATATTTAAGTTAGGGGGGCGTTAGGGTTAGTGTTAGACTTAGGTTTAGGGGTTAATAACGTTATTATAGAGGGCGGCGGTATAGGGGGGCAGGATAGGGGTTAATAGGTATAATGTAGGTGGCGGTGGGCTCCGGGAGCGGCGGTTTAGGGGTTAATACATTTATTATAGTTGCGGTGGGCTCCGGGAGGCGGCGGTTTAGGGGTTAAACTATTTATTTAGTTGTGGCAAGGTGTGGGATCTGCAGGATAGGGGTTAATACATTTATTATAGAGGGCGGCGGTATAGGGGGGGCAGGATAGGGGTTAATAGGTATAATGTAGTTGGCGGTGGGCTCCGGGAGCGGCGGTTTAGGGGTTAATATGTATAGAGTAGCTTGCGGTGGGCTCCGGGAGCGGCGGTTTAGGGGGTAATAACTTTATTTAGTTGCGGCGGTGTAGGGGGGACAGATTAGTGGTGTTTAGACTCGGGGTACATGTTAGGGTGTTAGGTGCAGACAGATCCCATAGGAATCAATGGGATGTCTGGCAGCAGCGAACTTGTACTTTCGCTATGGTCAGACTCCCATTGATTCCTATGGGATCCGCCGCCTCCAGGCTGGCGCTTTGAAAACCAGGTACGCTGGGCCGTAAAAGTGCCGAGCGTACCTGCTAGTTTTTTGATAACTAGCAAAAGTAGTGAGATTGTGCCGCACTTGTGTGCGGAACATCTGGAGTGACGTAAGAATCGATCTGTGTCGGACTGAGTCCGGCGGATCGAAGTTTACGTCACAAAATTCTACTTTTGCCGGTCTCGAGCCTTTGATAACTAAGGCGAATCAGCCTCTCCACAAATACGCTGCCGAATTCCAGCGTATTTGAGGTTGACGGCTTGATAACTAGGCTCCAGAGTATAAACTGTATGAAAACTTGAGTCACGTGATGGACATGTGATTAGGATCATATGCAATTATTGGTAGATTACTTGATAAATAGTGAAATCTATGCCATTGATGCTTCATATTTATCAACAATATGATGCTATTCTCGTAATACTTGACATTCATGAGTTTGACAGTTTTTTTTTATTTACAAGGACGTTGAATGGAGATTTGTTTTAGTGATATCAGGTTGACGCATTGATAAATTGACCACTCTGATTTTGTTACTGTTAGTCAAAGAAATAAACTAATGCATTGATTATTTGTGAAAAATATATATGGTAGGATTCAAAGGTGAGGCCTAAGCTATACAATTATGTAATTCACAACTACTGCCTGTGCTCAGTCATCTGGTTATCTAGCTGGCAACCCTGCTGAATAGTAGTTTTCGAAAACTCCCTCTTCACATTATTCTCTTATAGTATTCTTTCTCTCACACATACTTCTTACTTTTATACTAATTTATCTCCTTCTGTGCCAGTAATGACACCCAACCTAATTATTATCCTCACCCTATACTCCACCCTGTCTTTCATCCCTTCTCTGTCAACCAACTTGTCTGTCACTCTGTCACTCCCCACTCTCCTCACTTCTCACTCACTCTATAACTGTTCCCTTTTCTCACTCCCTCTATAACTAGTATTCCTCTCACTCCACATTCTTCTCCCTCCTCACTCCATCTATAACTGTTCCCCTCTCTCCCTCCCTCTATAACTATTCCTTCTCTCACTCCCCACTCTCCTCCCTTCTCACTACCACTATAACTGTCCACCCTCTCACTCCCTCTATAACTATCCCCCTCTCACTTCCTCTATACCTGTACCCCTCTCTCAGTCCCAACTCACTCCCTCTATAACTGTTCCCCTCTCTCACTCCCTACTCACTCCCTCTATAACTGCTCCCCTCTCTCACTCCCTACTCACTCCCTACTCACTCCCTCTATAACTGTTCCCCTCTCTCACTCCCTACTCACTCCCTCTATAACTGTTCCCCTCTCTCACTCCCTACTCACTCCCTCTATAACTGTTCCCCTCTCTCACTACTTCTATAACCGCCCCCCTTTCTCACACCCTCTGTAACTGTTTCTTCTGTCACTTCCCACTCTCCTCCCTTCTCCCTCTCTTACTGCCCATTTTCCTGCTATGTGTATATGTATATGTGTATAGTGTACACAGAATAATTTTAAAAAAAAAAACAGCCCCTAACCTATTTACCTCATATCTATCCTACCTGCTCCACACATTAAAAAAAAACCTTGAACTAAACATCTAAATTTCATCTCACTAACATGGGCTTACAGAGAGTATAAAATAATCAATTCAATGTTACTATTGATTTAACTTTTGTTCATTATTTTACACAAGATATGCAATGATCAAACAATGGGTTTTCTAATGGATTGGAATGGAATAGGAACTGTATAGTTACCTATGATAAACTCTACGGATTAAATCAGGAACCTAAATTAGATTTATTATTTCACATACATTTTGTACTGACAGTCTGAATATCATTTATTTAATTTTTTTTGTTGGGAGGCTTTAGAAAATCTTCTCCTATGTATCTCTTGATTTTTTTTTTTTTTTTTATGAGTGATAACTGTTTACGAGATTTTCATTTTTCTCATTCAGCAGTGCTCATTTAGATAAAAATACCTTTACTGGCTTACTGGGTCTTGCAGAGTAATACAATATTTTTTAAATCACTTGAAACTGATGCAGTATAACTGGAAAAAGCTGACAGGAAAATATCACCTGAGCATATCTATGTAAAACAGGAAGATATTTTACCTCACAATTTCCTCAGCTCAGCAGAGTAAGTTATGTGTAAAAAGTTCTACTTCAGCTGCTGTCCAGCTGCAGGTAAAAAATGAAGAAATGAACTGCAGCCAATCAGCATTAACAGTGCTGAGGTCATGAACTATTTTACTGTGATCTCATGAGATTTCATAGTCCTGGGACAGACATACTGATTTGCTGCTTAAAGTCCTTTGCAATGGGGTTTGAATACTTAGGACATTTCAAGGTAAAATATCTTTCTTTTTTATATAGAGATGTTCAGGTGATATTTTCTAGTCAGCTTTTTACAGCTATGCTGCATCAAGTGTTTCAACATTTGGGTATCATGGCCCTTTAATCATAGCTAATGACAATCTCTATCCAAAGCATTTTATGACTTGAATTGAAAATTTGCATTATTGATAAATCGTCTTTATTTGCCGTTTCTTACTTAATGTATCAAATCATGTGTACTGATAACTTGCCGTTTCTCTTATCTCTAAAGCTACAAAAAAGAATTCATTGGATGTACATCTTACCACTGATGTATTTAAACAGTTTAATACACTGAATTTAGTATAAATAGAAATCACATTGTAATAAAGGCTCTTAATAAAATACTGTGGAGCTTTTAAGAGACCAGATATATAATTTAGACCACAGGCATAGCTTTTAAGGTCTAACAATGAACACAGTAATTTTTGCATCTAGATAAAGAGAATTTAACATGATCATTCAGAAATTATAGAATTTGAATCACCTAGGGCTTACAATGCAGAAAGAATATTATAGAGAACCACGGAACAAAAAGATTCTTATGACAGCTAAAAGATTATTTTAACTTTTATAAATGTTAATGGTATTCATTCTTTACACCTTTAAATATTATAATACTGAATATTTAAGAGCACTTTCAAGGTTTAATTTTAGCTTCATGTTAATTTACAGTTCTGGACTTCAACACCATTATTTCTCTGTTAATTGAAAGTAAAAAAATATGGGCCAGGCAACACTTTTTATATTAAAGAAATAAAAGAGTTATTCAGGGAAGCTAAGTAACATTTTGTTCAGACAAGAATAAGAAGCTAAGTGTTAAAAGAAAAGCAAAAATGAAATAACAAGAACATTGTTAATATATGTGCCTCTATTCTGTATATTATATAACGGATTTTATAAGTAAATGTTTACATGCCCTCTACAGAGTCTACTGTTTAGTGACTACACCAACCTTTTCTTACACCAGTTCTTCTCTTTCTTGCACCATCACCAACTTTACGCCCCCTTAGCATGTAAGCCTAAAGGCCAAGCGATCCTGTAGATCATCTTCTTGTAAAGTGACCTCTAACAGTTAGCAACTCTTGGTAGCGCCATCTACTCATTCATCTGACCCATAAATGTCACCTTTTGTATATGCTGCAGATTCTGTTGGTGCGCTACAAATAAAATATGTATGTAAATATATATATATATATATATATATATATATATATATATATATATATATATATACAGTATATATATATATAAATATATATAGATGTGTGTGTGTGTGTTTACATATGTGTACATATGTATTTATGTATTTATATGTGCATATATATATTTACAGACATATATACACATATATACATATGTACACATATATAGACATAAATATAATTGCGTTGAAACCCTTTGCAGTCAAGTAGCTGAAAACATGAAAAATTATATTTAAGCAATATTCATATTTAATAAAGTTTTAGAGGCCTATTTATTTAGTTCCGTATGGAGCTTGATGCCCGTGTTTCTGGCGAGCCTTCATAATCTGTCCGCCTGCTCTGAGGCGGCGGACAGACATCGCAGGAAATCAACCCGATCCAAAATGATCAGATTGATTGACACCCCCTGCTAGCGGGCGATTGGTCGCAAATCTGCAGGGGGCAGTATTGCACCAGAAGTTCACCAGAACTGCTGGTGCAATGATAAATGCTGAGAGCGTATGCTGTCTGCATTTATCGATGCGCAGTGGACATGATCCGCAATATCGGATCATGTTCACTCACATCATGATAAATAGACCCCTATGTGTGTAATGTATCATAAATATTTCACATTCATATATGTTCTAAGTATTTTTAAAATGGACCTTCCATATATATATATATATATAAATATATATATATATATATATATATTTTTTATATATATATATATATATATATATATATATATATATATATATATATATATATATATATATATATAAAGAGAGAGAGAGAGAGAGAAAACTTGCACTCGCTGGATTTGGATTTTTCAAAAACAGATTTTACTTTGACCGTGTAACGTTTCGGGGATAATGTATCCCCTTCCTCAGACACATGTGATACAAAAACATAATTTATGTAAGAACTTACCTGATAAATTCATTTCTTTCATATTAGCAAGAGTCCATGAGCTAGTGACGTATGGGATATACATTCCTACCAGGAGGGGCAAAGTTTCCCAAACCTCAAAATACCTACAAATACACCCCTCACCACACCCACAAATCAGTTTAACGAATAGCAGAGAAGTGGGGTGATAAGAAAAAAGTGCGAAAGCATAAAAAAATAAGGAATTGGAATAATTGTGCTTTATACAAAAAAATCATAACCACCACAAAAAGGGCGGGCCTCATGGACTCTTGCTAATATGAAAGAAATGAATTTATCAGGTAAGTTCTTACATAAATTATGTTTTCTTTCATATAATTAGCAAGAGTCCATTAGCTAGTGACGTATGGGATAATGAATACCCAAGATGTGGATCTTCCACGCAAGAGTCACTAGAGAGGGAGGGATAAAATAAAGACAGCCAATTCCGCTGAAAAATAATCCACACCCAAAACAAAGTTTAAATCTTATAATGAAAAAAACTGAAATTATAAGCAGAAGAATCAAACTGAAACAGCTGCCTGAAGTACTTTTCTATCAAAAACTGCTTCAGAAGAAGAAAACACATCAAAATGGTAGAATTTAGTAAAAGTATGCAAAGAAGACCAAGTTGCTGCTTTACAAATCTGATCAACCGAAGCTTCATTCTTAAATGCCCAGGAAGTAGAGACTGACCTAGTTGAATGAGCTGTAATCCTTTGAGGCGGAGTTCTACCCGACTCAACATAAGCATGATGAATCAAAGACTTTAACCAAGATGCCAAAGAAATGGCAGAAGCCTTCTGACCTTTCCTAGAACCAGAAAAGATAACAAATAGACTAGAAGTCTTTCAGAAATCTTTAGTAGCTTCAACATAATATTTCAAAGCTCTAACTACATCCAAAGTATGCAACGATCTTTCCTTAGAGTTCTTAGGATTAGGACACAATGAAGGAACCACAATTTCTCTACTAATGTTGTTAGAATTCACAACCTTAGGTAAAAATTTAAATGAAGTTCACAACACCGCCTTATCCTGATGAAAAATCAGAAAAGGAGACTCACAAGAAAGAGCAGATAATTCAGAAACTCTTCTAGCAGAAGAGATAGCCAAAAGAAACAAAACTTTCCAAGAAAGTAATTTAATATCCAGCGAATGCATAGGTTCAAACGGAGGAGCTTGAAGAGCCCCCAGAACCAAATTCAAACTCCAAGGAGGCGAAATTGAGTTAATAACAGGTTTTATACAAACCAAAGCCTGTACAAAACAATGAATATCGGGAAGACTAGCAATCTTTCTGTGAAAAAGAACAGAAAGAGCAGAGATTTGTCCTTTCAAGGAACTTGCAGACAAACTTTTATCCAAACCATCCTGAAGAAACTGTAAAATTCTAGTAATTCTAAAAGAATGCCAAGAAAAATGATGAGAAGAACACCAAGAAATGTAAGTCTTCCAGACTCAATAATATATCTTCCTAGATACAGATTTACGAGCCTGTAACATAGTATTAATTACAGAGTCAGAGAAAGCTCTATGACTGAGAATCAAGCGTTCAATCTCCATACCTTCAATTTTAAGGATTTGAGATCCTGATGGAAAAAAGGACCTTGCGATAGAAGGTCTGGTCTTAACTGAAGAGTCCACGGTTGGCAAGTAGCCATCCGGACAAGATCCGCATACCAAAACCTGTGAGGCCATGCTGGAGCCACCAGCAGAACAAACGAACGTTCCTTTAGAATCTTGGAAATCCCTCTTGGAAGAAGAACTAGAGGCGGAAAGATATAAGCAGGATGATACTTCCAAGGAAGTGACAATGCATCCACTGCTTCCACCTGAGGATCCCTGGATCTGGACAGATACCTGGGAAGCTTCTTGTTTAGATGAGAAGCCATCAGATCTATTTCTGGAAGTCCCCACATTAGAACAATCTGAAGAAATACCTCTGGATGAAGAGACCATTCGCCCGGATGTAACGTTTGGCGACTGAGATAATCCGCTTCCCAATTGTCTATACCTGGGATATGAACCGCAGAAATTAGACAGGAGCTGGATTCCGCCCCTTTCAAGTATTCGAGATACTTCTTTCATAGCCAGAGGACTGTGAGTCCCTCCTTGATGATTGACATATGCCACGGTTGTGACATTGTCCGTCTGGAAACAAATGAACGACTCACTCTTTAGAAGAGGCCACGACTGAAGAGCTCTGAAAATTGCACGGAGTTCCAAAATGTTGATTGGTAATCTCGCCTCCTGAGATTCCCAAACCCCTTGTGCTGTCAGAGACCCCCATACAGCTCCCCAACCTGTCAGACTTGCATCTGTTGAGATCACAGTCCAGGTCGGAAGAACAAAAGAAGGCCCCTGGACTAAACGATGGTGGTCTGTCCACCACGTCAGAGAGTGTCGTACAATCGGTTTTAAAAATATTAATTGAGATATCTTTTTTATAATCCCTGCACCACTGGTTCAGCATACAGAGCTGAAGAGGTCACATGTGAAAACGAGCAAAGGGGATCGCGTCCGATGCAGCAGTCATAAGACCTAGAATTTCCATGCATAAGTCTACCGAAGGGAATAATTGAGACTGAAGGTTTTCGACAAACTGAAACCAATTTCAGACGTCTCTTGTCCGTCAGAGACAGAGTCATGGAAACTGAATCTATCTGGAAACCTAAAAAGGTTACCCTTGTCTGAGGAATCAACGAACTCTTTGGTAAATTGATCCTCCAACCATGTTCTCGAAGAAACAATACAAGTCGATTTGTATGAGATTCTGCTAAATGTGAAGACTGAGCAAGTACCAAGATATCGTCCAAATAAGGAAATACCACAATACCCTGTCGTCTGATTACAGATAGAAGGGCACCGAGAACCTTTGTAAAAATCCTTGGAGCTGTTGCTAGGCCAAACGGCAGAGCCACAAACTGGTAATGCTTGTCTAGGAAAGAGAATCTCAGAAACTGATAGTGATCTGGATGAATCGGAATATGCAGATATGCATCTTGTAAATCTATTGTGGACATATAATGCCCTTGCTAAACAAAAGGCAGAATAGTCCTTATAGTTACCATTTTGAATGTTGGTATCCTTACATAACGATTCAATATTTTTAAATCCAGAACTGGTCTGAAGGAATTCTCCTTCTTTGGTACAATGAAGAGATTTGAGTAAAACCCCAGCCCCTGTTCCAGAACTGGAACTGGCATAATTACTCCAGCCAACTCTAGATCTGAAACACATTTCAGAAATGCTTGAGCCTTCACTGGATTTATTGGGACACGGGAAAGAAAAAATCTTCTTGCAGGAGGCCTTATCTTGAAGCCTATTCTGTACCCTTGTGAAACAATGTTCTGAATCAAAAGATTGTGAATCGAATTGATCCAAATTTCTTTGAAAAATCGTAATCTGCCCCCTAACAGCTGGGCTGGAATGAGGGCCGCACCTTCATGTGGACTTTGGAGCTGGCTTTGGCTTTCTAAAAGGCTTGGATTTATTCCAGACTGGAGATGGTTTCCAAACTGATACCGCTCCTGTAGGGGAAGGATCAGGCTTTTGTTCCTTATTGTGACGAAAGGAACGAAAACGATTAGCAGACCTAAATTTACCTTTAGATTTTTTATCCTGTGGTAAAAAAGTTCCTTTCCCCCCAATAACAGTTGAAATAATAGAATCCAACTGTGAACCAAACAATTTATTATCCTGGAAAGAAAGGGAAAACAAAGTTGACTTAGAAGACATATCAGCATTCCAAGTTTTAAGCCATAAAGCTCTTCTAGCTAAAATAGCTAAAGACATATACCTGACATCAACCCTAATGATATCAAAGATGGCATCACAAATAAAATTATTAGCATGTTGAAGAAGATTAACAATGCTATGAGTATTATGATCTGTTACTTGTTGTGCTAAAGCTTCCAACCAGAAAGTTGAGGCTGCAGCAACATTCGCCAAAGATATAGCAGGTCTAAGAAGATTACCTGAATATAAGTAAGCTTTTCTTAGAAAGGATTCAATTTTCCTATCTAAAGGATCCTTAAAGGAAGTACTATCTGCCATAGGAATAGTAGTACGTTTAGCAAGAGTAGAAATAGCCCCATCAACCTTAGGCATTTTGTCCCAAAACCCTAATCTGTCAGATGGCACAGGATATAATTGCTTAAACCGTTTAGAAGGAGTAAATGAATTGCCCAAATTGTTCGACTCCAATAAATAGTTTGGAAGGGAGACACCTGCAATCCCTGATGAAGTGCTCAGTTTGAGCAGGAAACGCGTCGGAAGGCAGTCTTTTTCCCCTGTGTGTTTGGGTAACAATTGTAATTGTGCTTGTATCAATTTTAAATGATTAAATAAACTTTATTAACTTTTACCTAAGTTGTGCAGCCTGCAAATACCTCCTACAACTTCTTTTGGAATCTTTTATGCATTATGTCAGCGCAGGGAAACGCTGAGGAGAGGTGTATGCAATCTATGACCTGTGTTTCTTTCCAAGCAACTAAAGCCTGCATAGCAGACAATCACTGAGCTACCCTGCAGGTGTGTTTAGCGTGTGAGGACAACCAATAAAAATCGACACGGATCAGATCATTTACCACTGACACTGAAATTTGCCCTTCCTGCGGTGAGTAGGACCGGAATTAATGATATTATTCACTGTGATTATTAAGTCAGTCGTTTTGATACCGGTGTGGGTACTGTGTATTGTGGTATTATTATTGATCTTTAACGTGAACAAGAGGATATACATCTGAACACACACACACGCCATTGAAAAGGTATACACACACCTGTGATGAAAATATGCTAGTGGATGCCGTTTTTTCAATAACAACACGTTATTAAATTGATTATACAACTATACCATTGTGTTGCACCACTGGAGTTTATTTAATATCATAAAGCTTGTTGATTAACATTGCTTTGGAACATTATGATATCACTGTCATTTAACATTCCATGGGACCTATTGCAGTCGCTGTTTAGAGTCTAGTGTATGAATGTTGGCTGCTTTATATGAAATTTTCCTGTAAGACTCTAACCTAAGCGCATAAAATAAAAGACATTAACAGATTTTTGAAAATTGAGGTCTAAAATTGACAAGATGGCCTATGGAAATATTGCACAAAGGCGCACAAACTTAGAATCACTAATGAAAAGCACAGATACCCTCGAAAACACACAGGAGGATCTAATTAATTTGTTTGCAAAGAAAGAAAAATTAAGTATAAAAGATTTGAGACTTTGGTGGGAGGTAGAGTTTCTACAACTTTATACAAAAGAAAAAAAAGTTCCAAGAGGACTCAGGATGAAGAAATATCCAGCTAATGATAAAGATGATGTCCTGTTTATGGAAGAATGGAACGAAACCTTAACCAATTGTTCTCTGATACTTATGGGAAAGTTGCTGAATAAAAAGAAAATGGAAAGAGAAGCAATACTCGTGGAACTCACTGACTTACAGGCGAAAATAGATGGAATGAAAGAAGATTCAAGATTTTTAGCATTTGAAGCACAATTCAATGACACACTTGGAAAATTAGACAAAGAAATAATGGAGAGAAAAATCAAAAAATACAAGCGAGATTGTAAGGACTATGAGCTTAATATAGTATACACCTGGAATACCAACAGCAAAGATAACCAAGGAAAAAAAGGAAAACACAAATGGCAAAAGAAAAATAATAAAAGAAAAAATTCTGAAGGCAGAAAAGTAACATTCAGTGAAAGCAGTATAGCTACTGATACCTCAACAAATGATACCGAAGAATTGTCATCTACAGCAGAATTTGAACAACCAGAAAATTCAAGTTCAATGGAAGTTGATGAAGTGATCAATAGTGATAATCCAGATGTTACACTGCTAGGTGCAAAATCCAAAGAGATAGCAGCTCGAAGATCCTTTTCGGATATGGTCAAAGAAGATAAGTCTACTGGCCTCAGAAAGGGACAAGCCCCGGAACAGAGAATGTCAACACCGAGATACCCAAGTAGATCGACCAAGGGGCCAAAAAACGGGAAGTGACAGAAGAACAAAGCATAATTAATTTGTCAAGAGTAGAGCTAAATGCTGACCAATACAAGGTTTTATCCAAGGGACTTGGCTATGCACCTACCAGTGACTTTAACCTATTTGACACATTGATAGATTTAAATAAATTTATGAGAAAGGTGACACTAAAAAAGCACTTCTGTCATATACCAAATACTAACAATGTGAGTACACAATCCATCAGTACACAAACTATTCCTCTCACTTCTAAACCTAATGATATAGAATCTTTGAGCTTTAATGACCTATGTGATGTAACAGACCTAGTAACACTCCAGAGAGATAGTATACGCAATAGCGAAACAAATTTAATAATACCCAAAAGTGATGTAAAATTCGCTAATAAATATTTCTATCCCTCACAGTCAAGAGGAGAGAATATAGACATATTCCACACTATAGTAGAACAGGAGCTTACAAAACTATACCATTTAGAATTTAGCAAAAGTAGAAAGAAAGACAATCTATCTGCAAAAGAGAGACTAGCTTTAAAAAACATTCAAAAAAATGAACACATTGTGATTACTAATTCTGACAAAGGTGGTTCGATTGTAATCCTTGATAGAACTGCTTATGTAAATGAAGCAATGTCACAGTTAAGTGACACAGAGACATATAGGGCACTCACGTTTAATCCCACTGCAAAATTCATTGATGAATTAGATCTGTTGTTGGAAGAAGGCAGGAAATTAGGCATATTTGATGAAAAAACAGTTGATTCACTTCTTATAAAAACTCCAGTAATATCGACATTTAAACATTTGCCAAAAATACATAAACACCCCACGAGACCACCGGGAAGACCAATAATTTCCACCATAGGCACTCTGGGAGAGAGAATAGGGGAATGGGTAGACGGCCACTTACAACCGGTGGTAGTTAACATGCCAGGTTACCTTAGAGATACCAAACAACTTCTTAGAAAATTAGAAGGTTTTGCATTGAATGATACGGATATCCTTCTAACTATAGATGTAGTATCTTTATACTCATGTATACCACATCAGCAAGGAGTATTAGCTTTGGAAGAAATTCTAAAACTTTACACTAATTATGACACTGTCTTCATAAGCTACCTCACAGAGGGTGTGACCTAACTGCTGACACATAATTATTTTGTATTTGAAGGCAAAATGTACCTACAAAAGCGAGGGACAGCTATGGGGGCAAAATTTGCCCCCTCATATGCGAATATTTATTTAAGTTATTTTGAATTTTTTAAAATCTTTGGAGAGCTAAATGAGTATAAACATTACATTAAATTCTACACAAGATTTATTGACGATGTGCTTATTATATGGAGTAGTAGTGTCCAACAGATAGAAAATTTCGTTAAGACCTTAAATTATAACAGCATGAACCTTAAGTTTACCTGGAGCTATGCTAAAGACAGTATTAATTTCCTTGATCTCAAAATTAAAATTGATAAAATTAATATGACTGTTAGTATGGAAACTTACAGAAAAGAAATAGCAGGCGATACAATTCTTAGGGCAGAATCTAATCATCCCAGACACCTAAAAGGGGCAATACCCAAAGGTCAGTTTATGCGCCTACGTCGAAATTGTAGCAATATAGGAGATTATAACATACATGCAGAACAACTTAAAAAGCGCCTCATAAATAGAGGGTATAATAAGAATCAGCTTGAACACACACTCAGAGAGGTGCGCCTAATGGAAAGAGAAGACTTATTGAAAGACAAAAGTAAGTGCCCTAACTCTGAAAATAAAATAGTATTTTCCACACAATACAGTAATCAATACCCTAAAATATGTAACATAGTAAAGAAATACTTGCCAATATTGGAAAAAGAATCAGCACTTGAAAATATCTCTGTAGATGGTGTAAAATTTGTTTTGAGGAGAGCAAAAACAATAGGCCAATTTGTAAATAGAAATTTCTCTGATTCCATTGCACAAAGTAGAGACAGAGAAACCTGGTTAAATCCAAAAAAAGGCACATTCAAATGTGGTGGCAGACCCTGTAAAAGTTGTAATTACGTGAAAATGGGGGAATTATTCACATCACATACTACTGCACAAGAATTTTCAATTGAACATCATTTTGACTGTCAGTCAGATTATGCAGTATATTTGGTTTCATGCACAAAATGTGGCAAGCAATATACAGGGCGCACAATAAGGGCTGTAAAAGAACGAATACGTGAGCATCTTTTGTCTATTGAGGCAAAGGAACCTAAGACTCCAGTAGCTAGACATTTTGCAACACATAGACATGGAACTAATTATAACAAAAATATGCAAGAAGAGATACTCAAAATGTTTCAATTTCAAATCATAGATAGAGTGCCAAATAGAATATCTGGAGGAGACAGACTAGCGAAACTAAATAAAAAAGAGGCCTTTTGGATTCACAAGTTAAGAACTGGATTTCCCAATGGGATGAATAAAATATGGGATTTGCAGCTATACACTGGCAATTAATTGGTTACAATGAGAAAGTGTATTTATATTATAGAAATTGCATGACTATATTCAGAAAGTTCAAATCAATTTTCCTTAAACTGTAAATTTGTTTATAATACTACTAATTATTAGATATCTGTCCCCCCCAAACTATATGTGGTGACTTAAGTACAATACAGGAGACATAGAGCTAGCTCCCAGTAAAATAATCACTAAAGGTATTCCTGGGTCCAAACTTACTTGCTATATAAATAGACTAAGATCACTACTAAAATACATAGATCTAGCTCCCAGTGTAACACATACATGAGTTATCTTTATATCTAAACTCAAAACTCACAGATCCGCATTAATATAAACTTATACCATTGGCAAATATAGAGCTAGCTCACAGGGCAACAAATATACAAATTACCTGTATTATCATTATTAATTTTTTGTTATTGATGTACTAAGGTAACATGATTCATTTGAATCTATACACTGTGAGAATGTACAAACTGTGAGATGCACACAGTTTACTGGGTGGGTACGTGGATCCATATATAGCGAATTTCAACAAATGAACGAAACAAGTTCGCATCTATAATTTGTTAGCTAACAATATGGCTACACCTACCAACCGATACCCATATAGGTCATAAAGATACACTTTAGAGTACACTGTTTACTTAGAAATTGTTTATTGTATTACGAAGCACTTTCTTTCAACATAGCAATTCCCTCTACTTTTCAAACTGCAAACAAATTAAAATGTTAAAATGTTTAATGTAAATATTGTAGTAATTAATGTATCATTCATGTTATAAAATGGTGAGATTTGTTGGAGTTGAAGACATGTAATCCTTGTTCAGTAAGAAAAGATGAACTGAACATTTATTTTCAAAGTGTAGTTTACAAAGGGTTAAATTGTTCGACTCCAATAAATAGTTTGGAAGGGAGACACCTGCCTTCCCTGATGAAGTGCTCAGTTTGAGCAGGAAACGCGTCAGAAGGCAGTCTTTTTCCCCTGTGTGTTTGGGTAACAATTGTAATTGTGCTTGTATCAATTTTAAATGATTAAATAAACTTTATTAACTTTTACCTAAGTTGTGCAGCCTGCAAATACCTCCTACAACTTCTTTTGGAATCTTTTATGCATTATGTCAGCGCAGGGAAACGCTGAGGAGAGGTGTATGCAATCTATAACCTGTGTTTCTTTCCAAGCAACTAAAGCCTGCATAGCAGACAATCAATGAGCTACCCTGCAGGTGTGTTTAGCGTGTGAGGACAACCAAGAAAAATCGACACAGATCAGATCATTTACCACTGACACTGAAATTTGCCCTTCCTGCGGTGAGTAGGACTGGAATTAATGATATTATTCACTGTGATTATTAAGTCAGTCGTTTTGATACCGGTGTGGGTACTGTGTATTGTGGTATTATTATTGATCTTTAACGTGAACAAGAGGATATACATCTGAACACACACCCGCCATTGAAAAGGTATACACACACCTGTGATGAAAATATGCTAGTGGATGTCGTTTTTTCAATAACAACACGTTATTAAATTGATTATACAACTATACCATTGTGTTGCACCACTGGAGTTTATTTAATATCATAAAGCTTGTTGATTAACATTGCTTTGGAACATTATGATATCACTGTCATTTAACATTCCATGGGACCTATTGCAGTTGCTGTTTAGAGTCTAGTGTATGAATGTTGGCTGCTTTACCAATCCAGCCACGGGCCCATCCATCTGGCCCATCAAGACTCACTCTCATTTCATCAGTCCATAAAACCTTAGAAAAATCAGTCTTGAGATACTTCTTGGCCCAGTCTTGACGTTTCAGCTTGTGTGTCTTGTTCAGTGGTGGTCATCTTTCAGCCTTTCTTACCTTGGCCATGTCTCTGAGTATTGCACACCTTGTGCTTTTGGGCACTCCAGTGATGTTGCAGCTCTGAAATATGGCCAAACTGGTGGCAAGTGGCATCTTGGCAGCTGCACGCTTGACTTTTCTCAGTTCATGGGCAGTTATTTTGCGCCTTGGTTTTTCCACACGCTTCTTGCGACCCTGTTGACTATTTTGAATGAAACGCTTGATTGTTCGATGATCACGCTTCAGAAGCTTTGCAATTTTAAGAGTGCTGCATCACTCTGCAAGATATCTCACTATTTTTGACTTTTCTGAGCCTGTCAAGTCCTTCTTTTGACCCATTTTGCCAAAGGAAAGGAAGTTGCCTAATAATTATGCACACCTGATATAGGGTGTTGATGTCATTAGACCACACCCCTTCTCATTACAGAGATGCACATCACCTAATATGCTTAATTGGTAGTAGGCTTTCAAGCCTATACAGCTTGGAGTAAGACAACATGCATAAAGAGGATGATGCGGTCAAAATACTCATTTGCCTAATAATTCTGCACTCCCTGTAGCATCAGGGATGGGAAAAACCTCTGGAATAACTACAGGAGGTTTAAAAACCGTATTCAAATGTTTACATTTAGTATCAAGAGGACCAGATTCCTCTATTTCTAATGCAATTAAGACTTCTTTAAGCAAAGAACGAATAAATTCCATTTTAAATAAATATGAAGATTTATCAGTATCAATCTCTGAAACAGAATCCTCTGAACCAGAAGAATCATTATCAGAATCAGAATGATGATGTTCATTTAAAAATTCATCTGAAAAATGAGAAGTTTTAAAAGACCTTTTACGTTTACTAGAAGGAGGAATAACAGACATAGCCTTCTTAATAGATTTAGAAACAAAATCTCTTATGTTAACAGGAACACCCTGAATATTAGATGTTGATGGAACAGGAACAGGTAATGGAACATTACTAAAGGAAATATTATCTGCATTAACAAGTTTGTCATGACATTCATTACAAACAACAGCCGGAGGAACAGTTACCACAAGTTTACAACAAATACACTTAACTTTGGTAGATCCAGCATCAGGCAGCAATTTTCCAGAAGTATCTTTTGATTCAGGGTCAATCTGAGACATCTTGCAATATGTAATAGAAAAAACAACATATAAAGCAAAATTGATCAAATTCCTTAAAAGACAGTTTCAGGAATGGGAAAAAATGCCAATGAACAAGCTTCTAGCAACCAGAAGCAAATAAACAATGAGACTTAAATAATGTGGAGACAATAATGACGCCCATATTTTTTAGCGCCAAAAAAGACGCCCACATTATTTGGCGCCTAAATGCTTTAAGCGCCAAAAATGACGCCACATCCGGTGACGCCGACATCTTTGGCGCAAAAACGTAAAAAAAAATGACGCAACTTCCGGCGACAAGTATGACGCCGGAAATGACAAGAAAAATTTTGCGCCAAAAAAGTCCGCGCCAAGAATGACGCAATAAAATGAAGCATTTTCAGCCCCCGCGAGCCTAACAGCCCACAGGAAAAAAAGTCAAATTTTAAGGTAAGAAAAATTGATTATTCAAATACATTATCCCAAATAATGAAACTGACTGTCTGAAATAAGAAATGTTGGACATCCTGAATCAAGGCAAATAAATGTTTAAACACATATATTTAGAACTTTATATAAAAGTGCCCAACCATAGCTTAGAGTGTCACAAAAATAAGACTTACTTACCCCAGGACACTCATCTACATGTAGTAGAAAGCCAAACCAGTACTGAAACGAGAATCAGTAGAGGTAATGGTATATATAAGAATATATTGTCGATCTGAAAAGGGAGGTAAGAGATGAATCTCTACGACCGATAACAGAGAACCTATGAAATAGACCCCGTAGAAGGAGATCATTGAATTCAAATAGGCAATACTCTCTTCACATCCCTCTGACATTCACTGCACACTGAGAGGAAAACCTGGCTCCAGCCTGCTGCGAAGTGCATATCAACGAAGAATCTAGCACAAACTTGCTTCACCACCTCCATGGGAGGCAAAGTTTGTAAAACTGATTTGTGGGTGTGGTGAGGGGTGTATTTGTAGGCATTTTGAGGTTTGGGAAACTTTGCCCCTCCTGGTAGGAATGTATATCCCATACGTCACTAGCTCATGGACTCTTGCTAATTACATGAAAGAAATGAAGTGCATTTATAACAAACAAATGATAAACCCCACCCCCTCATCAGACAAAAAAAACGCCAAACAGCAGTTGTCAAGGTGAACACTGAGTCATACTGACAATAATAGTCATATACATAAACTGCCTGAGTATCAATCTTATTTAGTGTTAGTGACTCGTGAGATAAATGGGAAATAAGAGAACACAGAGATCATATTAGAATATGGTTATTTTTACATACTCTCTTGCTGGTGGGTGTATATATCTGGCATTTGATTTCAGGCTCATTTTGTGGTCACTCTTTCTGTCTTTATAACCTAATTGGTTTTCTATTTATAGAATTACAGCTATTGCTATTCAACGCCACATCGTGTGTATCAAAGTTACAGCAGAACTATTCACTACGCCATTGCCAATCCTACTTTTAGTGAGGGTTTGCCTAGTTTATTTATGTCTAGTTTATTTATGCCTAGTTTATTTATGGTCATTGCCACTTAGCAATATCTAACCCCTCTGAGCGATAGTCTGTTATCGTCACATATGTATTCTGTTCCTGTTTAATACTTCGGGACTGAGTGTGATATTAGCCTCCCAGTTGCACTATTTATGCCAGCGCTGGTTTATATTCCGTCTAAATTTTGGCCATATGTTCATTGGTTTCCATGCCAATATGGATGCTAGATGGTGATTGGCTCATATGCGGTCTTTGTGTTTTAAATAGTCAGCGCACGGCCAATGGGTTATAGCCTGGTATTCAATTGATAATACAGATAGTGGTTGATATGCAATGTCTCTTCATGATAGCGTTTTACATAGGTTAGGTGCAGTTGGTTATAATTTGAGTTGACAGGCTTTACGGCGCTTAGAGATGCAGTGCCGAGATATTCTGGTGTTTCCCTTTTGTCAGCGTGATAGCCGTAAGGTGATTGGTTGTAGTCCAACCAGTGACGTAGTGTACCTGAGAGCAGTACTTCCTGCAGCATGTACGGAGTGGAATCGCTCTGATGGTGGTTATGCTGTTCACAGTGGATCACGAGAATATGCAAATGGTATGTAGCCCTAATGTCTTAGCATAACATATCGTTAAGTTATTTGGTTCCCTGTTTCCATACTTGATCGTCATTCTGTCAGTTTTGATTATTTTTATTGGGGGTCGATATATCCCTCACTGTTAGTATTCCATGTTCTCTTATTTCCCCTTTATCTCACGAGTCACTAACACTAAATAAGATTGATACTCAGGCACTTTATGTATATCACTATTATTGTCAGTATGACTTAGTGGTCAACTTGACAACTGCTGTTTGGTGTTTTTTTTGTCTGATGAGGGGGTGGGGTTTATCATTTGTTTGTTATAAATGCACTTCATTTTGTATCACATGTGTCTGAGGAAGGTGATACATTATCCCCGAAACGTTACACGGTCACAGTAAAATCTGTTTTTGAAAAATCCAGAAAGTGCAAGTTTTTTCTTTATGCTGTTAATTATTATCTACTAGCACCCTGGTAGATGACGTTTAAGTGAGAGTGCACTTCTCTGCTACATTATTATATATATATATATATATATATATATATATATATATATAAATTGATACCTATATATAAATATATATATATATATGCACTCTCAACTTTAATACAGCATGCCAGGATGACATGATCGTAAGAGATTTACACAAAACAAAGGATTCGCCCTCTCTGGACTTGCATCAACTAAATGATTTATTCAATAAGTGAGGTTTGGGGATATCTATAGATATATATATATATATTTAAAAAAAAAAACGTTTTATATATATATATATATATATATCAAATTTAATAGCGGAGGGGACGCAATTGCTATTAAACTTTCGGTCCCTCAAGGTGCCATCATGGCCTGTTTGGATGTGGAAGGTTTGTACTCATCAATTCCACATGATGTTGGCATAAAAGCATGCAGACACTTTCTTATGATGAGAGGAACGCAAACACATAAACATACAGATTTTGTCATGGAACTGTTAGAGTTCATCTTGACAAATAATGTGTTTCTCTTTGATAATAAGATATATGTACAGCAGCAAGGGACAGCTATGGGGGCGACTTGTGCCCCCACCTATGCATGCCTTCACTTGGGAGCATGGGAAATGGAGGATGTGTATCAGAGCCCTCTCTTTGAGGAAAACATCCACATATGGCTTAGATATGTGGATGATATTTTCCTCATATGGGAGGGCTCTGAACAGGGTCTCCTGGACTTTGTGGATACTCTGAATAAGAATGATAAAAATATCCTTCTTACATTGCAGTCCAGTAGGAAGGAAATTTCCTTTTTGGACATTAAAATAAATCTTAATCAGGGTATAATTGAAACTGAGAACTTCCGTAAAACGACGGCCACCAATAGTTTGCTTCTTGCAACTAGCCACCATCCTGACCACCTTAAAAAAGGAATACCCAAAGGACAGTTTCTCAGATTACGCCGCAATTGCTCAACAAAAACAAAATATTATGAGCATGCACAAGAAATGAAAAAACGTTTTGAAGACAGGGGGTTCTCGAAGAGAGTCATTAAAAGGGCTCTGAATGAAGCAGCCCACCAAAATCGTGAGCAACTCCTGATACCAAAGGAGAAACCTGTGCAAGGTCCTATTAGACTGATCGCAGACTTTAATTGTCACTGGTCAGCTCTGCGAACTATACTTGATAAAAACTGGCATGTTTTAACAAGTGATGAAGGGGTATTAAAGGAGGTGGGAGACCACCCTAACATCACTGCCAGAAGAGCACCTAACCTTAGGGATAAACTGGTGAGAAGCCAATTTGTATCACCCAAAAAACAAACTGACTGGCTCACTACACATAGATCCACGGGAAATCATCCATGTGGAAGATGTGTGGCGTGCAAATACATGGTAAAAACTAAAGTTTTCTCCACACATACTGGCAAGACATATAAACTAAAACATCACATTACATGCAACACTGAAGGTGTCATCTACCTTCTCTCCTGCAGTTGCCCACGGTTCTATGTGGGCAAAACTCGGAGAGCCATTAAAGACCGGATTACTGAGCACAGGGATGACATTAAAAATAAGAATCCCAAAAGCAATGTGGCTAAGCACTTTGAGGATGCTCATGCCTGCATTTCTGACTCCCTTTCATTCATAGGCATTGACAGAGGCATTACCAACAACAGAGGAGGCGATAACGATAAGGTCCTCCTCCAAAAGGAATGCAGGTGGATTACGATCCTCCAAACACAGATACCTAAAGGGCTAAATGATAGAATAGACATGGCATGCTTTTTATAAAGTATGGCTGTTGTATTCATCATTCGCATTCCATAATAATTTTTCCCGGTACAGACAAGCCCCTATATCTTATATATTACAGCATTTATCTTGCTGTATTTGAATATTTTCTTTACTATCTTTTTAGGGCAAATAAGGCTAAATAGGTAAATCAAATGTTTTGACGAATTTTTTAGTATTTTATTCAAACAAAAACCAAATTGTTATTCTCAGGTGTATATGATCTCTTTATCCTAGCATGCAAAGTTTTTCTAAATGAATTTACTTTAACCTTTTGTATCATTACTATATTAGCATTAATCAACATATACTTCAAAGGGTTTGTCCCTTTACTAACCAGCATCGCTGATGAAGCATTGTGAGACTTTCTCAATAGGGGCGTGTCACTAAGTAAAGTTTAAAAGGGAGACGAAGCACTCCCAACGTCATCACGCCCTGATGAAGCCCGACATACCTAGCGGGTGAAACGCGCGTCGGCATTGGACGAGCTGACCGGAGCATGTGATTGGTGCTGTACACACGGAACAGACACGCTGCAAGCGAACACGCCGGATGGATCTCTAGAATGGAGTTCCCGACTACTCAATGAGGCGCATCTTCTATGATTCAGTCACAGGAATAACTTTGAAGGAAACAGGTCGTATACTGCCTTGTCACTGCCTGAGTAATAGGCTGCTGATTGACTGTCTTGGATGATGCTACCCTGATGAGAGGGTATATGCTAAAGTCCCCCAAGGAAACGCTACTACTAATATATGCTTGAAGCTTATTAATATCACGCTACGCTGAGGCTATACCTTGTGCTTTCTACAACTATCTGTATCTGCTTCACGGCTAACCTTCCTGCCTGCATAACTCTATCTAAAGGGACTTTTATACCCGATATCAAGAGTAGCTGCTTCTAAGTGACTATCCAGCAAAGCTGGCTATATAATACTGTTCTTAGATGTTTGCTTGCATGGTAACAAGATATTTGTACATATTTTGGGGCACAGTACAGCAACCTACTTAGATCCCATAAAATACCTGCCCGGCATTTAGCCTTAATATTATAAGGTGCCGTATGCAGCTGGGTGTAGTAGCTTGACTTCCAGTCCCCCACTAATATATCTTCTAAGTAACATGTATATGTGCAATTTATGTTTTGACTTCTAAGAGCATCAATACTTCTGCATAGGTGTTGGGGCACACTAACTGTAACTACTTAGATCCCAGATAATTATCTGCCCGGCATTTAGCCTTACATATTAAGGTGCCGCAAGCAGTAGGGTGTAGTAGTCTAAATTACTGTCCCCCACTCTAAATCCTGCAGCTAACACATATGGCTCTACAGGCCTGTGAAAACAATTACATATCATGTTGATGATTTCTGTTGTGGTATAGACACTAACCCCTGACCGGTCAGGTTTGTAACAAGTTGTATTTCTTTATGCTATTTTGACATACTTATAAATTGATCATATCTACCTATTGGGTCTTTTTGCATTTTTTTACCTTCTGAGCATATATATATATATATAATAATACTGTTAGTGCCAGAGAGTTCTCTCCTTTGCAGCTATATTAGCTTTTAGGTCGACACATTTGTATATTTATTTTGAGCTTCAGTTAAATTCTGTAAAAAAGAGTGCTAAATTCCCTGTCTTTTATCCTGGTCTTTCTTTTGTTTCCAGGATTTATTCTCTCTACATAAACTCATCTATATATATATATATATATATATATATATACTGTATATATATTTCTGAATAAAAAGAACATTCTTCTTTGTGAAGAACATTGGAATGTGAAAGATAAATATTTCATGTCGAGTTAGCCCACTTGGTTAAACGTGATTGGGTTTGCACGTGAGTAAGGGTGTCAGATTTTTCCAACTTTTTACGCTTCATTGAAGTCTATAGGGAATTCATTAATGTGGTCGCAATATTCAAAGTTCAGCTTTTTGCGCTCATCAGGTTAGCACCCATGCGAAAAAATTTTACTTTCAACTTGTAATACGCTCGCTACCTAATGCATGAAAAAAGCCTACTTCTATCGAAGTTAATGTGCAAGCAGGATCATTAAATAGCATGTCACCTGTAATCAAGCCCTACATTGATAGTTATTGGTCCGCATGCATTCAACAAATGCAAGTTACTCAGAAGCGCTAAGGAATCAGACAGTGTTTTACATGTGAATGATAAAATTATTAGAGGTATTGTTTCATACACAGTAACATAGTCAATATACTATTGCTAACCTTTTGGCACTTTTTAAAAGTATATACTGACTCTGCATTTAATACTTCCTTGGGCAGTATTTGCTATAGCTTGATTAGGAAAATTGCTTTTCATTTTGTGAAGGTGAAATCTCCTCTCATGATCTCATTTCACATGCTATTTCCTTGGTATATACCTTGATACAGCTATCTCGCTATAACGCCTCTAAATATATTGATATGATATCACATCTGATATTTTCACTCAACAATTACCCTTTTTCATCTTGTACTCCTTGACTCATTTTACTAATTCTGCAATGTCCAGTTGGTGAAATGATGTTTAAAACTATGCTCAGGCTCAATTATACAAGAGAATTATGCTTTCTTCCCTTGCCCTTTTTATATATGTTAATATGCTATTTGCCTTACATTCTCTAACTAGGAAAAACCCTTTTCTTTCTTTGTGAAGGTGAGGTGAAATCTCCTTTGGTGATATTCTTTCACAAGCAATTTCCTTGGTATATATAGTATTTTGAGCCAGCTATATCCCTATAACGTGCCTTAGTGACAGGGATTTTATAGGGGTTGTGCCTCCATACACGATAAGTCCAAATTCACTCACAAAATTGCCTTTCAATTTGCCTACATTATGGTCATGAATACTTGTTCCATTTTACAAGTTCAATAATGTAAGTGCTAGCACTTTGAAATGCACTCTTGTGAATTAATTTAGTGTTACCGTGCATACAGGTGTTTCCTTACGAATGCCTGGTCACAAAAGCACAATCTTGTTTAAGGGTCTCCTAGGTAGAAATAATGTTGCAAGGCAGTGCAGCGAGTTCACAATTTACAGTTTAATGTGATGGTAAATTATACGTCTTTACTCTCTGGCATTCAATCAATTTAAGAAAAAATAATATAAGGTTCATTCACTGAAGTAGTATGAAAAGGCTTGTAATCGCAGATATATAAAAAAGTACTGTTCTTCATTGCGTGCTCCATCCGCCTCGTGTCACACTGCCGTTAGCTAACTTTCAGCTTCTCTATATCCAATCAAATCATTTGTGGAGGGGCATGTTTAGAAAAAAAAAAAAAGATTACATATGTGCATGCACTGATTACATCATCGAGTCACTGTCTCTGTGAACGAGCACTGTCTTGATATGCACATTGAAAGCTCTAAGGAAATCCCAGCCAACGTCACTCATTCTCTTCTATACTATCTCCAATTCCACATCGCAAACTGTAACAGCAGCATACAATTGGATATGTAAGTATAATTTTTGCAGCATATTACACATGGGTATATATTTAATTATGTTGGAAATGTTAATACAAAGCATATTCCATTTCTGAATAAACAATATTTTCTTTGCGGAACATAAAATTTAATTTCTGAATACTTTAAATACTAACAAAAATTTCTAAACAATGTGCATAAATGCTTGTTTACTACGGGGAATCACGCTCTCGTTTTCAGGTGCAATATATCCATGATCCACTTTTGGCTCCAGATGGAAACAATGATACTCGTGATTCATTGTTTAAATTGGAGACTATTATATAGCTTAGCGCAATCATATTTAGGTCTATTACGGAAGTGCACAATGATGTCTACATTGAAAGCTGGTGGAACCGCTCTCTACATCAATCCTAACAGCAACCAGGATATTGTACAATCAGCAAATGTATTAACATCCATCTTATGTATCAAAATATGTATTGTAGTAGACTTACATTTACCATAACTTTAACCCATTGAGTGCTAAGCTGGATTTATTTATTTTCAGTTTTTTACTTTTTTTAAAAAAAATTGACTTTTCTTTTTTCCCCCAGATCCCCAAGACGTTATTGCGCGTGACATCACCACACATAACGGGAACCCCAGCAATGCCTGTCACTATACAGGCCCGATCGCCGGGGTGGGAGTCGGTGGGAGCCCCCAGATTGCTCTAAAGGTGAGTGAGTGCCAGCGATGATATTATAGGTCCTTTGCAAAGAAACTCATAGCCTCCATCTTCTTTTTAGGTTACTTCAAAAAGGAAATGGTGCTTTAAAAAACTAACACCTAGATTACAAGTTGTGCACTAAACCAAGTTTATAAATAACGCAACAAAATGAGCGTTATCGCACTTTCCATAGCGCTGCCATTACAAGTTACTGAAAAACCTCCTTGTGCTGTGCGTTATGGTGTGAAAAGCTCCATACTGCACAAAAATCAGAGGGCTGAGTTTGCGTGCTCGTGCACGTTTTCCCCATAGACATCAATGGGGAAAAACTAACACCTGCCATCGCGGAATGGAGATCGCCGTAACACAACCCCATTGATGTCTATAGGGAAAAGAAAGTTAAAGGGACAGTAAACCATAATTTTTTTTTATATAATTCTGCACATAGTGCAGAATTATATAACATTATAATAGCGCAAACATTGTAAAACCAAATTTCCCCTTTGAATTTAAAAAATAACTGCTGTTTTACAGACCCGCTCTCTGTGATCTTCTGAGCGGGTCTGTTTTTTTCAAACAGCGCATCGGGCCAGCTGTATAGTCACAGCCCGGCCCCACCGCGCCATAGCACTAAGTGCAGCTCGCTCCTGCTGTCTGACAGAGCAGGAGCGAGCTGCACTTAGTGCTATGGCGCGGTCGGGCCGGGCTGTACTATACAGCTGGCCCGATGCGCTGTTTGAAAAAAACAGACCCGCTCAGAAGATCACAGAGAGCGGGTCTGTAAAACAGCAGTTATTTTTTAAATTCAAAGGGGAAATTTGGTTTTACAATGTTTGAGCTATTATAATGTTATATAATTCTGTACTATGTGCAGAATTATCTAAAAAAATTTTATGGTTTACTGACACTTTAAGTTTAAACCTAACACCCTAACATAAACCCCTAGTCTAGACACTACTAATCCAACATCACCAACACTAAATAAAATGATTAACACCTAAACCGCCGACCCTAACATCGCCGACACTATATAAATGATTAACCCCTAAACCACCGCCCCCCACATTGGTACTAATAAACTAAACATATTAACCCCTAAACTGCTGGCCCCCCACATCGGAACTAATAAACTAAACCTATTAACCCCTAAACCGCCAGCCCCCACATCGGTACAAATAAACTAAACCTATTAACCCCTAAACTGCCACCCCCCACATCGGTACTAATAAACTAAACCTATTAACCGCTAAACTGATGCCCCCCACATCGGTACTAATATACTAAACCTTTTAACCCCTAAACCACCGGCACCCCACATTGCAACACACTAAATTAAACTATTAACCCCTAAAACTAACACCCCCTAATTTTAAATTAAACTAACAATATAACTATCTATAAATAAATAAAAACTTACCTGTGGGGTGTGTCTTCAGGCAGCACCTTGAGTGGTAGCAAAATTGATTGCTGCGTGTAGAATACTGATAATCCGTCACTTATCAGTTGACCATGAGGCCATATACTCTATATTTTCTGCTACATAGGTCCTACAGATCCTGCTGAACCTATTGATACCAGATAGTGCTGAGTTCTACACCAGATAACTGATCTGAAGCATTGAGGCCTATGGCAATCCTCGTGGAGGCCTTCAACACTCCCCGCAAACAATAACGGGGTATGTGCAGTTCTTATACTGCTAATTGTTCTTCTACTTTTATTCATCTGCTGTAAGATAATACTAACAAGAGACATGGAAATGACCGCTGCAGCAGTTTTGTAACTCAGTAAGCTCCTCGACCTCCATCAAGCAGCCCTTATGACAACTCTAACAGAAGCCTTTAGTTCCCTCCACGTGGCTGCACAGCAGGCGAGTAACAGAGCCGCACTCAATAAAAAAGCTCCATGTGAGAGGTAATGCCCTATGGCTTATAAATTCATTACTTACCTCTCCCCACCAAGACTTAGAGGAAGAAATCCAGCTGGCCTCCTGGAGAAATAAACAGATTGTGGCCGCATACCACACCTCTTGTGGATCAACTGAGCGGAACTACCACAATCCAGGTTGTGAGGCCCCAGCTACAGTGGCAGGGCAAAGTTCCAGGACCGCATTCCCTCCCGATACCTCAGCAAGTCACAGCTTCCTCATATCCAGTTCCATGGACACCCGGACCCAGAGCCTATTGAAGCCCGCAAAATCAACCAACCGGCAATTGTATAGTGAGGCGAGGATAGTGGGAGCGCCACAGCCATATCAAGAAGCCAATCGTCTTTTTAGATGAACCGATCTGTGTTGGGGTCCGTACACATCAAAACTCTTACGGGAGTTCTTTGAGGAAAATAATCGAAGCTGGGACCTTACATGCTCTTTTTCTTCAGTGGCTACATCTCACACTACGTTGTCCATCCAATGTTTGAAACCTAGACTCTACCCCTCTCAGGCCACTAAGATTGGGGTAGGTAAATCTTCTATGTTACCTGATTATTTTACTGGACCTTTGCCTCAAATATACCCAGATATGTTACTGTTTTTAGATAGCCTTATTAGCCCTACGTAATACCAATAATGGACATTACAACTTCTGGTTATGGTATTGTCCCATTACGATGTAATTAACTGTATTAAGTCTGTAACTAGATTAGTGAAGTTCATGCATAACTACATCTTTATCCAATTTATATAATTTTAGACAGCTATGTCCAAACTGATAACCCCAGTTACATTGCATTAGTAGGCTATAGTTGACTATAGTTTTATGTTGCTAGATTTATGTTTTGGAGCCTTTTCCTAGACATCTAGAGTTGCTTCCATGATGGCTTTAGTTTGTACTTATGTGCTACCTACATACTACGTTCTTTGTATTTCTGCACATTCAGAATACTTTTTCTTATCTAAAGATGCTTAGCTTATGTCATGTAGTAATTGGGAATGTTGGATAAATACTGCAACAAGACAAGCCCCCTATTAGGTGTGAGACTATAGATATATATGGGCTGATATGCTTAATATCAACTTAACACGCTCCAAAATCCTCTATATTTATTATCTGTGTGTCTTAAATCACCCCAAAAGTGGACAAATTTACATGTTAGATATAAAAGGAGAACAACACCCATAACTACTGTTTAATCTGAGCCTCTTATAGAGAATTGACATGACAGATTTTTCTCTCCAACCTGTCATAACACGGTTTTTCAGATCACTACAGATACTAAGCTCAACTCACCTCCTTCCTAGTTTAAACCTTACACACAAGGGAATATTTTTTGGAATAATACCGATTATATACCTAGCTTCCCTCTTATTATTTTACATTTGGTTGGCAAATCTTAATTACTTACTGCTAGATTACAAGTTTTTGTCGGTAAGGCTTGCGGCTCTAACGCTCCTTTTTTTTCCACCGCTCCCTGATTTCAACGCTGGTATTATAGGTTTTTTTAAACCTACCATTAGCCGCAAAAAGGCGAGCGTTGAGCAAAATTTAGCTCCACATCTCACCTCAATACCAGCGTTGCTTACGGTAGCGGTAAACTGGCTAAACGTGCTTGTGCACGTTTTCCCCATAGGAAACAATGGGGCTGAGTTAGCTGAAAAAAAACCTAACACCTGCAAAAAAGCAGCATTCAGCTCCTAACACTGCCCCATTGTTTCCTATGAGGAAAGAAAAAATATGTCTGCACCTAACACCCTAACATGAACCCCGAGTCTAAACACCCCTAATCTTACAATTATTAAACCCTAATCTGCCGCCCCCGACATCGTCGTCACCTGCATTATACTATTAACCCCTAATCTGCCGCTCCGGACACCGCCGCTACCTACATTATACTTAAAAACCTCTAATCTGCTGCCCCCAACATCACCGACATCTACATTACAGTTATTAACCCCTAATCTGCCCCTGCCAATGTCGCTGCAACTATATTAAATTAATTAACCCCTAATCTGCCCGGGCCAACGTCGCCGCCACTATAATAAAGTTATTAACCCCTGAACCTAAGTCTAACCCTAACACCCCCTAATTTAAATATAATTTAAATAAATCTAAATAAAATAACTAAAAATAAATTATTCCAATTCTAATCTAAATAATTACCTATAAAATAAACCATAAGATAGCTACAATATAACTAATAGTTACATTGTAGCTAGCTTATGATTTATTTTTATTTTACAGGCAACTTTGTATTTATTTTAACTAGGTACAATAGTTATTAAATAGTTATTAACTATTTAATAACTACCTAGCTAAAATAAGTACAAAATTACCTGTAAAATAAATCCTAACCTAAGATACAATTACACCTAACACTACACTATCATTAAACTAATTACCTAAACTACCTACAATTAATTACAATTAAATTCAATAAACTAAATTCCGAGAAAAAAAAACACTAAATTACAGAAAAAAAAATACAAGAAGTTTAAACTAATTACACCTAATCTAATACCCCAAATAAAATAAAAAAGCCCCCCAAAATAATAGAATGCCCTACCCTATACCAAATTACAAATAGCCCTTAAAAGGGCCTTTTGCGGGGCATTGCCCCAAAGTAATCAGCTCTTTTACCTGTAAAAAAAAATTACAATACCCCCCTCCCAACATTACAACCCACCATTGACCTCGCATTCTATTGGCTGATCCAATCAGACAATCGGATTGAACTTCAATCTGATTGGCTGATTAAATCAACCAATCGGATTTTTCCTACCTTAATCCTGATTGGCTGATAGAATCCTATCAGCCAATCGCAATTCGAGGGATGCCATCTTGGATGACGTCATTTAAAGGAACCGTCATTCATCGAGTAGTCGTCATGCTGGAAGGATGCTCTGCGCCGGATGTCTTCAAGATGGAGTCGCTCCTTGTCGGAATGAAGAAGATAGAAGATGCCGCTTGGATGAAGCCTTCTGCCGGTCTGGATGTCCTCTTCTGCCCGGATAGGATGAAGACTTCTGCCGGTCTAGATGTCCTCTTCTGCCCCATCGGATGAATACTTCTGGCCGGATCGGATGACCACTTGTGTCCGGCTGGGTGAAGACGGTTCAAGGCAGGGTGATCTTCAATGGGGTAGTGTTAGGTTTTTTTAAGGGGGTATTGGGTGGGTTTTAGATTAGGGGTGTGGGTGGTGGGTTGTAATGTTGGGGGGGTATTGTAATTTTTTTTTACAGGTAAAAGAGCTGATTACTTTGGGGCAATGCCCCGCAAAAGGCCCTTTTAAGGGCTATTTGTAATTTAGTATAGGGTAGGGAATTTTATTATTTTGGGGGGCTTTTTTATTTTATTAGAGGGATTATATTAGGTGTAATTAGTTTAAAGTTCTTGTAATTTTTTTTTCTGTAATTTAGTTTATTGACATTAAATGTAATTAATTGTAGGTAGTTTAGGTAATTTATTTAATGATAGTGTAGTGTTAGATGTAATTGTAACTTAGGTTAGGATTTATTTTACAGGTAATTTTGTACTTATTTTAGCTAGGTAGTTATTAAATAGTTAATAACTATTTAATAACTTTTCTACCTAGTTAAAATAAATACAAAGTTGCCTGTAAAATAAATATAAATCCTAAACTAGCTACAATGTAACTATTAGTTATATTGTAGCTAGCTTAGGGTTTTTTTTTTATCGGTAAGTATTTAGTTTTAAATAGGATTAATTTATTTAATTATGTTAAATTTATTTTGTTTAATTTAAATTATATTTAAGTTAGGGGGGGTTAGGATTAGGTTTAGACTTAGGTTTAGAGGTTAATACCTTTAATATAGTAGCGGTGACGTTGGGGGTGGCAGATTAGGGGTTAATCAATGTAAGTAGGTGTCGGTGATGTTAGGGCAGGCAGATTAGGGGTTAATAAAATGTAACTAGTGTTTGCGAGGCAGGAGTGCAGATTTTTAGGGGTTAATAACTTTAATATAGAAGCGGCGACGTTGGGGGTGGCAGATTAGGGGTTAATAAATGTAAGTAGGTGTCGGTGATTTTAGGGCAGGCAGATTAGGGGTTAATAAAATTTAACTAGTGTTTGCGAGGCGGGAGTGCGGCGGTTTACGGGTTAATACATTTATTAAAGTGGCAGCGATGTCCGGTCGGCAGATTAGGGGTTAATAATTGTAGGTAGGTGGCGGCGACGTTGGGGGCGGCAGATTAGGGGTTAATAAATATAATGTAGGTGTGGGCGATGTTATGGACAGTAGATTAGGGGTTCATAGGTATAATGTAGGTGGCGGCGATGTCCGGTCGGCAGATTAGGGGTTAAATTTTTTTATTTTAGTGTTTGCAATGTGGGGGGCCTCGGTTTAGGGGTTAATAGGTAGTTTATGGGTGTTAGTGTACTTGTTAGCACTTTAGTTAAGAGCTTTATGTTCCGGCGTTAGCCCATAAAACTCTTAACTACTGACTTTTAAATGCGGTAGGAGTCTTGACAGGAGAGGGTATACCGCTCACTTCTTCCAAGACTCGTAATACCGGCGTTAGGCAAATCCTAATAAAAAAATAATATACGCAATTGACGTAAGGGGATTTGCGGTAGCCTCGAGTTGCGGAAGAAAAGTGAGCGGTAGACCCTTTCGTGTCTGACTCGTAATACCAGCGGGCATTAGAAAGCAGGGTTGGGACCTCTCAATGCTGCTTTTTAAGGCTAACGCCAAACTCGTAATCTAGGCGGTCATGCACATACACATAGGTTGGCTTTGTAACTCAAAAGCGTGCTCTGCCAGCGGCCGAGACAGAGTTAATTGCTTTCATGTACTGTACCGTATACAGGAAGATATACATTATGCATCATGTGCTCTTATTAGGTATAGAAGTATAACATGCTTAACCTAATAGATTGTGATATACACCCAGAGAAAAAGCAAATTTCCCTGTGAGTTACTTTTGCTTATCCCCACTGATATACTCTCCAACACCACTCGTAGCCCTTCAGATCCACTAGGCCCAGGTCTGTCTCGATGAGTCTCATACTGGTAGAGGCATCTGGTCAGTAATTTTATACTATACATATATATAATTGCTACTGGGGCTTACTTAGCTAAGTTAGATATTCTAGCCTGATAATACGCAGCATTCAAGTTTACAGCAGATACACTCTCACATAGCTCGCTTTTTAACCTTAAGCTTCAGACGCTAATAAACTTACTTAACCAGTGGTCCAAATGTAACTGCATGTATCATTGAGACCTTTCCCTATATCATCTTACCTTGCTTGGGTACAAGAGTGACCCGGTTTAGTTTGCGAAGTGTTACAATCCTAGTTATAATGAGATCTCTTTAACAATATGCCCAACTACTTTGCTCATGCTGAAAATATTCTTGGTTGTGTATCTATAATTATTACTGAGGCTGTTATTTTAAGATCTATCTTCACTAACTAACCACTCTCAATGCTAAAATACACGAAAAAGCTCTAGACATGCCTGTTACTTGCTTCATTACCTGTATGGAAACTACGCATGTACTCATACATCAGCCGGATTGTAATGTTTCTTTACTCCTACTGTTATTGTTAGTGGACATTTCATGTTTATTGTATGTCGCAAAAATCTCAAAAAAAATATTATAAATAAAAAAAACTAAGTTTAAACTATAAAATAAATTAACATTACTATTTTAAATAAATGAAAAATTAAAAAAAAACTAACATTACAAAAAATAATAAACACTAACATTACGAAAAATAAAAAAATCTCAGATTACAAAAAATAATAAATGAAATTTTCCAAAATAATAAAAATTACACCTAATCTAATAGCCCTATAAAAATAAAAAAGCTCCCCCAAACTAAAAACACCCCCTAACCTAACAATAAACTACCAATAGCCCTTAAAAGGGCCTTTTGTAGGGCATTGCCCTAAGTAAACCGTTCTTTTGCATAAAAAAAATTAAAAAAGTCCCCTAACAGTAAAACCCTAAGTCTAAAAAAACCTTAGCTACCAATTGGGCATTTAGCTCTTTTACTGCCCATCCCTAATCTTAAAAAAAACATCCCACAAAATAAAAAAAAACTAACACTAACCCCAGAAAATCTACTCAAGGTTCCTGAAGTCTGGACATCCATCTTCATCCAGGTGGCGAGAAGTCTTCATACAAGCGACAACATCTTCATCCATCATAGGGGCATCTCCTATCTTCATCCTGGTGGTGCGGAGCTGTGGAGGTGCGGAGCTGTGGAGGCGCAGAGCATTGTCGCCAGGGGCGTGGACATCCAGCGTCGAGGATCCTCTTCATACGGTCACCACTGTACACTGAAGCTTGAATGGAAGGTACCCATTTAAAAATGGGGTACCTTGCATTCCTTTTGGCTGACATTTTCAAATCAGCCAATAGGATGAGAGCTAGCTGATTTGAAGTCGCAATGGTCAATTTTTCAGGGGAATAGCTGTACCGCACCATAACGCAGAGTTGTAATTTAGCCGAATAGATGTACATATTGTCAAAAATAATACTTGTGAAAGTTGAAATGTGAGAATATAGTGATAAAAAAATGGTGCACAGTCTGACCATTTTGAGAACCTTAAAAATGTAGTTGCGGATGGAAACAGATCAATGCTCCCTGTAACGTGCGTGGCAGCGTGGGGCGCAGTGATCTGTCTAGGACCGCGCACAGATAAAGACAGGCTGCGCATAACAGCAGACAGTGAGGGAGTCAGAAATCCTAAACACATTGTACTTGTTCCTCTGTGTCTCTGCAGTTACTTAACTATCATGTGCTGAACTCAAAGCTCTATATTAGTTACATTGTTTGCCCTATGGCTGAGCTATTGGGGGAGGGGTTGCAAAGTAGTCAGAGACTCAGAGTAGTATTAATAAGAAGAGAATGAAGGCACTGTGGGACCCTCTGATTCCTGAGAGCAGCAGGATAAAGCTGTCCGAGGTAGGTGATAAGCACTTTACACTTGACTTGTATGACAATGCTCAATTATCCTGGGCACTAGTTGCAATTAGAAAACTATGTCCACAAAACTGCTTTGATGCTACTTTCCAATGTGAGAGGTGAACGGATGACATCTTTACAACTCCCCTGTGTGCCGTGTATACTTCCAGGAGAGCCGCTTCATATTCAGTGTCTGCAGCATGGTGTACACCAGCTGCAGGTTGTTTGGAGGTAGTTAACTGTTCCCTGTATTACTGCTGCTAGGAGAGAATGGGTGATAAAAACTTTCATCTAGGTGCTCTGTGGAAGCAGCGTGCCCTCCATCTAACCCCCCTTGCAGTATGTAATGGCTCTTAAAATATTACGGGTGATGGGACAGCACAGCTGTCAGATAGCTCTTCCCTTAAAGTGAAAGTAAACTCAGTGTTAGCGCTATTTAGAAATGAAAAATATATTCAAAATAAAGTTAATTCATCATTTTCTCCTAATCTTATTCTAAATACCTTTTTTTCCAAATCACTTTTGCCCAAGTCTCTCGGCTTTCCTCCACCTGCGTAAAAAAAATATTTCAGTAACGGTGACAAATTTATCGGTATCTAACTGATTGGTTCCCCCATTGGCGTCTATAGCACAAAGAAAAACACCCAGGCTTGTAATGTGCATGCGGCTAACTCTGAACTATGTCTGTCTCTCAAAGTGCATTCATGCTAGCCGCATGCGCATTACCAAAGGGAATCCCCTACTATCGTCAGATACTCGTTGTAGTCTTTGAGAAATCCTGCAATGCAGAGACACTAGGATGATCTCCGCTGAAATACTAAACAATGAATCAAGTGATTATTTGTTAGTATGTATCTCAGCGGAGATCGTAATATTGTGCATTCGCAAAAATTTGGCCTTCGAGTACGAGCATGCATCCTTACGCATACGACGGGTGGGACCGCTGATCACTGTAAGAAGCATAAACCAGTAACCAAGTCATGTTAAAAAAATTCTGCTCAGAGCAGTAGCAGGTCCACACAGCTGTAAAAAAAAAAAGTTCCTAGGAAAGTTGTGATTGTGTGATCTCCTTTAAAAAACAGATTTAAAGTACTGTTAGTCACAATCACTGTTCGAGTGTGACTTACAATCAATATTAAAATGAAAAATATAAACACTCCGTTGGTAGATATTGGGGTCCTGAAGTGACTTTTCCTGTAGATCCCCTTAGCTATACAGGATATCAGGTACTAAACATATATACATATCTATATATACCTATACATATGTAAATGTGTGCCCTGTGCAGTATAAATAACCTCTATAATAATAATGAATGGGGCTTTAATTAATCAATACTATGGCCCCAATTTATCAAAGTCTGGTGGACCTGATCCGACAGTGCGGATCAGGTCCGCCAGACCTCGCTGAATACGGCGAGCAATATACTCGCCGTATTCAGCATTGCACCAGCAGCTCACAAGAGCTGCTGGTGCAACGCCGCCCCCTGCAGACTTGCGGCCAATGGTCTGCCAGCAGGGGGTGTCAATCAACTCGATCGGGTTGATTTCCGGCGATGTCTGTCCGCCTGCTCAGAGCAGGCGGACAGGTTATGGAGCTGCTTCATAACTGCTGTTTCTGGCGAGTCTGAAGACTCGCCAGAAACACGGCCCTTCAAGCTCCGTACGAAGCTTGATAAATATGGGCCTATGTATGTTACTAGGCCTCTTAAAATGCCTCCTGTGGCCATGTTAGAGTGTTTGGAATAAGCAAGATATCAGGCTGTTTGCAAAAAGCCATGAAATAGTTGTAAAGATGTCCACAATGCCCTTTTAAAGACTTATCAATTGTCTTGAGGTATCAAATTTGAAAAGTAAAAACTGGGCTCAAAAAGTTATTGAAAGTGACTCTATTGTTAAGTGATCACTGAGAACTTTTCATCTCCATAGGAAAAATATGGCTTTTATCACGGATCCAAATACCTTTTTGCGAGTGTGGAAAACAGCCAAAAACAAGATATTGTGATGGTGCCAAAAAAAGTAGCCTTTTAGCCCAAAGAAAAGCCAAAAAGCAGTAGCTGATAGATAGTGATCACTTTTCAGTGTGGATCCACTGTGTCTGGCCTATGTGCATAATAAGGTTTCTTGCACTTATCTTGCTAAATGATTGCTCTTTAAAGTTTATTATTCATAAAAAATAATATATTTTATTTGGATAACATACACAAATACATTTGCAATTTAGCCCTTTATTGAAATGGTTGGGCACCCCTGAACTACAAAAATCTTTTTATCCTTTTCAATAACAGTTTTTCTGCTTTTAGGTACCAGGTAAGCTTCCTGTAGACTTCATTTTCCATTTGACTGTGCTAACTCATATTTTTTACCCCTTTCTTCCAGTTGCGCTACGGAATTTGGCGGCTCTTTACAAATAAATGATAATAATAGATAATAATAATAATAATAATTATGAGTTAATTACCTTGCTTAATTTAGCATCATCAACAAAGATAAAAATCATTGCTTTCTAAAACATCTTCTAGGTAATTAAAGGACCAGTAAATACAGTAGGTTTGCATAATCAACAAATGCATGGTAGGTAACAAGACAATACAATAGCATTTAGTATAAACTTCAAATGACTTTTAGATTTTTTTCTGACAAATTTCAGTTATATCTATTTCCACTCCCCCCTGTATCATGTGACAGCCATCGGCCAATCCCAAATGCATATACATATATTCTGTCAATTTTGACACATGCTCAGTAGGAAATGGTGACTGAAAAAGTGTAAGTATAATATTCCATATA